>NW_027397082.1:27730718-27750934 GCF_003265705.2 Callorhinus ursinus
CCAAAATAGTATAGGTTATTTAGGAATACCTACTCATATAATAAAGTATAAAGATCTTCACAGAGAAAATAAATACCCAATTGAAAGTGATAGTTACCTGAAGCAAGGAAAAGGAATTTAAATACATTTGGGGTTGGGGGTACACATGGGCTTTAAGAATATTGGTCCTCTTTTATTTCTTAAGTAGGTGGCAGATAATGGGTGCTTGATTTTTGAAAAATGTTTTTCTGTATGTCTAAAAATTTCATAATAAAAAATCCCCAGCAAACGCTAATGGTCTCTGGAGTGTTAGACTCATACTTACTTACCCTGACGAGTCCTTTTCTGAGGGGAACTTTTGAGGTGCTTTCTTTTCCATACAAGCAGGTGGGCTCCTTGGGAATTAATTACTATTTCTCCACTAGACTGTGAATTCCTCCATTGCAAGAATTATGTCTTATTCATCTTTGTATTCTTGCAACTCACGCTAATCCTGACAATGTAAAACAAACATTTTATGAATAAATGCATCAGGTAGACATAAAGGTTAGAAACCATGGGAATAAAACCCCAGATACAAATGTACCAGCTCAAATTGTTTTCACAACCAGACAAAACCATTGCAATGTTTTCTTCTCTCTCTAGAATTGATCTTATTTTCTTCTGAAAGTAAATTTGACCTGTTACTCCTGAGCAATTATTACCATGATGAAATTTTTCCTGTGTTCCATGGAACACCATTATTCAATGAAATATTAATAGATGTACTTCAGTCAAAGGGCCTCATGGTCAAATAAATTGGGAAACAGAATTTTAAAAGTGAAAATCTACAAAAAACCTAGAGCTGACATAATACTTGCGAGAAACTAGGTGCTTTGGAAAAAGGGATGCACTTGAAAACAAGGCATGATGTCTCTTATTCTTTTTTGGGGGGAGTACCTAAAATACATGTTTCAGGTGTGCAGTAACAGTTCGACATTTGTACACAGAAATAATAAATGTTGGTGAGGAGGTAGAGAAAAGGGAGCCCTTGTATTCCATTGATGGGAATGCAAACTGGTGCAGCCACTGTGGAAAACAGTATGGCAGTTCCTCAGAAATTAAAAATAGAAATTCCATATGATCTATTAATTCTACTTCTGGATATTTACCCAAAGAAAATTGAAAAGATACATGCACCCCTATGTTTATTGCAGCATTATTACAATAACCAAGATAGGGAAGCAGCCTGAATGTCCATCAGTAGATGAATGGATAAAGAAGATAAATGGATAATTACACAACAGAATATTACTCAGCCTTAAAAAATCTTGCCATTTGCCACAACATGGACAGACCTAGAGGATATTTATACTAAGTGAAATAAGTCAGAAAGACAAATACCGTATGATTTCATTTATATGAGGAATCTAAAAAACACAAAGGAACAAAGAAGAAACAGACTCAGACATACAGAACAAACTGGTAGTTGCAAGAAGGGAGAAGGATAGGGGATGGGCAAAACAGGTGAAGGGATTAAGAGATGCAAACTTCCAGTTATAAAGAAGTCACAGGGATGAGAAGTACTTATCTAACGTTGTGCTCCAAGTACTAGCTGGTGCAATAAGACTGCAAAAGAAAAAGATAAACCGATTGGGATGGAAGAAATAAATTTTTGATTGCAGATGACATGATTGGCTGTTAAAAAAATTTTTTTAAGTCTAAGGAAGCAACAAAAATCCCTTGGAAATAAGTGAGAATAACAAGGTCACAGGCTATAAGGTAAATGTGCTAAAGTTCTTTGCTTTCCTATATACCAGCAATGAACAATTGGAATTCAAATTTTAAAATGCCATCTATAATAGCAACAAAAAATGGGCTATAAATTCAAAATACATGCACCTGGGTGGTTCAGTTGGTTAAATGTTTGCCTTCACCTCAGGTCATGATCCCAGGGTCCTAGGATGGAGTCCCTCACTGGGCTCCCTGCTTAGTGGGGAACCTGCCCCCCCACTTGTGCACTCTCTCTCTCAAAAATAAAAAAATAACCCACTTAACATTTTTAAAAAATGAGCTATAAATTCAAAATATGTTTAAGATCTGTATGCAGAAAATTAAAAGATTCTGGTGAAAGAAATCAAAGGTCTAAATGGTGAGTTATTCTGTATTCATAGATAGCAAGACTCAGTATTGTTAAAATGTCATTTTTTTCCCAACTAGACCTATAGTTTTAATGCAATCCCAATCAAAATCCTAGCAATCTATTTTGCAGATAATGACAAAATCCAGAAGTTATATAGAGGTAAAGATCTTGAATAACCAAGACATTATTTGAAAAGAACAAAGTTGGTGGTCTAACACTACCCAATTTCAAGATTTACTCTAAAGTTACAGTAATTAAGATAGTGGTATTGGTACAAGGATAGGCACATAGATCCATGGGCAGAATAGAAAGGCCAGAAATAGACTGATAAAGCAGAGGGAACTGATTTTTGACAAAGGAACAAGGGCAATTCAGTGGAGAAAGGATGGTCTCTGCAGCAAATGGTATTGGAACGATTGGACATCCACATGCAAAAAAAATCCAATCTACACACCAACTTTACATCTTTCACAGAAATTAATTCAAAATGGTCCTAGGCCTAACTATAAAATACAAAACTGGAAGATAACCTAGGTGAAAATCTATAGGCTCTCAGGCTTGGCAAGTATTCAGATACAAAAGTATGATCCAGGAAAGAAAAAATTCAGTTGCATTTCACTAGATTTAAAAACTTTTTTCCTGATGAGATCTTGCCATTTGCAACGATGTGGATGGAACTGGAGGGTGTTATGCTGAGTGAAATAAGTCAATCAGAGAAAGACATGTATCACATGACCTCACTGATATGAGGAATTCTTAATCTCAGGAAACAAACTGAGTGTTACTGGAGTGGTTGGGGGTGGGAGGGATGGGGTGGCTGGGTGATAGACATTGGGGAGGGTATGTGCTACGGTGAGCGCTGTGAATTGTGCAAGACTGTTGAATCACAGATCTGTACTTCTGAAACAAATAACGCAACATATTTTAAGAAAAAAGGAAAAGAAGAAGATAACAGGAGAGGAAGAAAAGGGGAGTATGTCAGAGGGGGAGACGAACCATGAGAGATGATGGACTCTGAAAAACAAACTGAGGGTTCTAGAGGGTAGGGGGGTGGGGGGATGGGTTAGCCTGGTGATGGGTATTGAGGAGGGCACGTTTTGCATGGTGCACTGGGTGTTATGAACAAACAATGAATCATGGAACACTGCATCAAAAACTAATGATGTAATATATGGTGATTAACATAACAATAAAAAAAATTAAAAAAAAAAAAAACTTTTTTCCTGAACACTGTATGAGAAAGAACAAATTAGGAGAAAATATTTGCAAATGTACATCTGATAAAGAACTTGTAACCAAAATATACAAAGAACTCTTAAAATTCACCAATAGGTAAACAACCCAATGTAAAAGTTGGCAAGAGCGCTCAGACTCCTGACGAAAGAGAGTATACAGATGGCATATGAAAAGATGCTCAACATAATTTGTTGGTGGGAATTTCAAATCAAAATGAGATAGGGCTGTACATCTATTAAAGTGGCAAAAATATAGGAAAAAAAAAAACACAAAAGCCCCTGACTATACCAATTGCTAGGGAGGAGGCAGAGGAAAAATAGCCCTCGTTCACTGCTGGTGGAGATGCAAAATGGCACAGCTACTTAGGAATACGTTTTGGCAGTGTTTTACAAAATTAAACATAGCTTTATCAAACCGATAATCATGGTCCTGGTTTCAAAATCTATATCTACACAAAAACCTGCACATGGATGTTTATAGCAGATTCCTTCATGATCATTAAAAATTGGAAGCAACCAAGATGCCATTCAAAAGGTAAATGTATAAACAGACTGTAGTACATCTATGCCATGGAATAGTCAGTGATAAAAACAAATGAACTATCAGGTTACAAAAAAAAGGGCCTCAAATTCATATTTCTTTTCATTATGTTAATCACCATACATTACATCATTAGTTTTTGATGTAGTGTTCCATGATTCATTGTGCATAACACCCAGTGCTCCATTCAATACGTGCCCTCCTTAATACCCATCACCAGGCTAACCCATCCCCCACCCCCTTCCCTCTAGAACCCTCAGTTTGTTTCTCAGAGTCCGTAATCTCTCATGGTTCGTCTCCCCTTCTGATTTCCCCCGCTTCATTCTTCCCCTCCTGCTATAATCTTTTTTTTTTTTTAACATATATTGTATTATTTGTTTCAGAGGTACAGGTCTGCAATTCAACAGTCCTGCACATTTCACAGCGCTCACCATAGCGCATACCCTCCCCAAGGTCCATCACCCAGCCACCCCATCCCTCCCACCCCCCACCACTCCAGCAATCCTCAGTTTCCTGAGATTAAGAATTCCTCATGTCAGTGAGGTCATATGATACACGTCTTTCTCTGACTTATTTCGCTCAGCGTAATACCCTCCAGTTCCATCCACGTCATTGCAAATGGCAAGATCTCATTCCTTTTGATGGCTGCTCTTGTATTTTTAAGTGGTAAACAGACTGAAAAGGCTACATATGTATGATTCAAGTTATATGACCTTCTGGAAAAGCCCAAACTATAGAGATAATAAAGAGACCATTGGTTATCAGAGGGTGAGGAGGAGGGGAGGGGAAAAAGCCAGGGTATTTTTTTTTTTTTTAAACTGTGGTGACGCTGTGCTCTAGACTGTCATAATGGTGGACCACCTATTAAAGGTTTGTGAAAACCCATAGAACTTTAGAGCACAAAGGGTGGACCTTGATGTCTACAAATAGAAATCCTTGAGGAGGCAGAGGACCCCAGAAAGGATTGCAGATTATGATGAAAGATTGTGATGAAACATAGTGAAACCAGCTTCCTGAAAGTCGGCACAGAGAAAGGGATGATCCTAAGTAATCTGGAAATGGGAGAGTCACGGGAGGGTCAGTTAGAGGCCATGTTTTCTGTAAATCTAGAACTGTCCTTAAAAAAAAAAAAAACCCTAAAATCCATTAAAAATGGAGGGAAAAGTCAAAGTATGTTTTACACTACTCAGAGTGTCTCTGTACTAAGGCAGCATTCAACAATATTCATGGAAAGAAGTTTGAAATCTGGCTTTCTGCTTTTTCCAGCTCAGTTTAGGATTTATCCAAGTTAAGTCTGGAACGTCTGTTTCCCGAATAAGAATGACCCGTACAGTGATGACTGAGGAACCTCAAACTTATTTTGTCTTCTGTATTTGTGTCAAGAACTTTCCCCTTGTTCTGGTACTTTCCTCGTTTCTGTATAAAAAGTAAGTGATGATGTAGTTAAAAATGAAGTAAGACTAGACTAAAACAAGCATTTATAGTAAAGTCTTGCAAGTCTGGCTGGCATACCACCCCCAAGGAGGTGCTTTGTGTGAATTAAAAATAATTAAGGCCAGTACAAAGTTCTGCAAAAGCAAGTCCGAGGATCTCAATAGGGAAAAATTCCCAAAGGGAAGGTTTGTGGCCAAATGGCCAGAAGGTGAGGCCGCTGACCCCATTAGAAAAGTTAGGAGTCTTTACGCTCTCTCTTCACTGTGCCCTTCAACTTGTCTCCCTGCTTGAAATGTCCATGATACCTCCTCGCCCAGGAAGAACACCACAGTCAGTGGGGACAGACTCAGCCACTTCTCAGTAGGTGTGCTTCTCATCAGAGACACCCAACCCCCAGGACATTTACCCTGTGAAGGTCTTACCAGGGCAGTAGAATGAGCAAATGACTTTGGGGGTGAAAGGAAAGTTCCTTTGGTGGGAATAGAATCACCACAACGTTGAGCACAGACTTGACCACATTCTTATTTTCACCCTCTGACAGGATTTGGCTGTCAAATTCTATTGCCATATCAGGTTTAAAAGATGTCGTGGCCCAAGGGAAAGAGTAGCAAAGGAAAAGTCTGCTGAACAGATTTTGCTTTTAGGTAGGCTGCTTAAGATAGATGACATTTATCCCATACTTACTATGTAGGTAAGTACTTCCATCTTCACTGGATGAGGAGTTTTTCATTTGTTATTTCATTTAATTTCACAAGAACTCCATGAGCTAACTTGATGGGCCCATTCAATGGATCCAAGTCACCCAGCTAGGAATTGTGGAGGCAGACTTCTAATTCAGGCAGTTGGTCTCCAGAGCCACGTTCTTACCTACCGTTGTATAGATCTCTCTACGGAGTTTGGGCATCTGCTCATTGTCAAGGCAAAACAACTGGGATGCAGTCCTGGTTATATGCTATCCCCAACAGGCATAATGTTTTAAGGTTGGTGAGAGATAAAACTATTTTTAAAAAAATCAATGCCTTCTACTTGATGTTAAGGACTTCACTGCTACTAGAAGAATACACTAACAGGTTAAAATGCTATTAGTCATTCAGATGGGCTTTATGATTGTGCCTTGCCAGGAATATGGTCATGAAGAATTGTGACTTGCCATTAAACTCGAAAAAAAATTCTCTCACTTTCAACAAATAAATGTGATTTAGTTGATATAATGTGTCTAACCAGACAAGACTGAAAGATGCAGGAGGTAATATTTTCATCAAGATAATCTGAGTGAAGCAGTTTCTTATTGGTAAAGATAAAAATAATCATACACAGAAGGGCCAACTCTTGTAAGATAAATGACTTCAAGGGATGTGATTACTGCTAGGGAGGAACTGGGTGCAAGTAATTAATGGCTGAAGATTAGGAGGAAAGCAGGGCATTATTTAAAGTTGAAGATTGCACTCCAGTTGGAGACAGTGCAGATAAGTCAGAATTCAGGGACAAGGGGACATTTTTGAGTGGAGCCGTATCCAGTGTGGTTTTTTTCTTTTGCTGTGAGTGCTAGGAAGTGACTTTAAAACTGATGCTGGGAGTATGTGCCAGTGCAATCATTTTGATTTTTTTGTTCCTCTTCCTATTCTCTCTTGGACACATCCCAATCAGATTGTCTTAATCCTCTTCCTAGTGTATCAACAGCCTCTGATACAGTTGTTTATTCTCTTAAAACACCTTTACTTCCTGGCTTCTGGCCCACAAGCTCTTTCTTCTCTGAACTCACTGACTGCTCCTTTTCACGCTCCTCCACTGATTCTTCATCTCTCTGACCTTGCCTGAATGCAGAATGAGAGAAATCATGCCAAGCAGTCCTTAGCGGAAAGATGTAACGTGTGTACGTGCGCACACTTTCAGAATGTCTCAAAGTTTTAAAATGTTAGATGAAGGTTCTCATAGCCAAAGGTAGTTGGAAACTGTTCTACGTAGTTTGTGAGCAAGGTGGATAAATTACAGGTATGTTTGGGGAAGTGGGTTGTCCTCTATTTGAAGAGATGAGCCCAGTGATGCACATTGTAATGCAATCTTATGTCAACGGACTCCGTTCTCAGATCTGTACTCCCAAAATGATCTTATCCAGCTACGTGATTTTCAATATCTTCTATACACACATGGTCCCAGAATTTTCATCCAATCCATATATTTAGCTAAGCTCCAAATCCTGTATTTACTTGCCTAACTGGCCTTCCTCATGTCTGTGAGCTAACTCATGTCCAAAATCAAGTTCCTGATTTCCCACAGCCTCCCACCTGATCTTTCCATCAATTTCCCCATTCCAGCAAATAGAGATTTTGTCCTTCCAGTTGTTCAAATACTTAAAGTCAGCCTTGACTCCTGTCCCTCATCACACTTCTGAATAACCATTAAGTCTTTTCCTCTCCGCTATATGATACATCCAGAATGTGACCCATTGTCCCCAATTCGGCTGCTCCCACCTCAGTGTGTGTCATCATTTCTCTGCTACATTACAGCAGCCTCCTAACTGCTCTTCCTTCTCCTTCATTGAAATCTATTACTAATAGAACAACCAGGGCCCCGTCCTGTATTGTCTGGGCCCTGTTTCAGTTCTAAACTCCCCTCCCAGACTTCTTCTCTTGCTCATTATGTTCTGGATACATTGGCTCTTTGTTCTGTCTCAACACATCAGCCATTTCTACACTCAGAGCATTTGCATTTGCTTTTCCTTTTTCCTTTAGTGACTTTTCCCTAGATATCTACAAGACTTGGCCCCTTACTTGTATCTTAATAGAGATGACCCTATTAAAAAAATGGAACTGTCTCTGTCCCCATGCCTCTCTTCCCACTTTATTTTCTTCTTAGCATTTATTACTGACATGTTTTAGATTTCCTTGTACATTAGTTGTCTGTCCACTCCTATTAGAATGGAAGCTCCATGGAAGCTACTGCTTAGCAAACTGTGTGATGACAGGTTGTTCATTCAGCCTTTCTAAGTCTGTTTTCTCATCTGTAGGACCTCATCAAGAGCTCATGAGGGTGTTGGGAGGATTGAATGGTAGAATGCATGTAAAGTACTTAGCGCAGTGCCCGGAATGTTGTATGGGCTCAGTCATTAATCATGGTTGCAAATCACTCCCATACAAGCCGGAAACTGTGTCCCAACAACCTGGTGAAACTGACAGAAGGGTCCTAGTGATATAGGTGACTTACTGTATAAACTAATTCCATGGGAAGTTTCCAAGTCCTCCTGGAGCTGGATCAGTAGCTTTGTCTCCCTATGTGAGATACTATATGTAAAGACTCTTATAAGAAATTAAATACAACCACATCTGTATTAACCTTTGGGTTAGAGCTGAAGTATGAGCTGTAAAAAGTCCTGTTTCCAAACCACCTCCCCTGGTCTTAGGAGATCCTTGGGTTTGAAGAAACAAAAATTCCAGTTTGAGGTCTGACCTTGTAGGCCAGAGACTTGTCACAGCCAAACATTTGATGGTTAAAGCTTAGCATGTCCTGTTTGGTTAAATGAGTGTATTCAGGTGCTATTGGCTAGAACTTGAGAAGTTTGAACGGAAGGATACAGATGATAGGTTTGTTTTGTTTTGTTGTTGTTTTAGCAACATAGTTTCCTTTGTTGCGGTAAAGCTCTATTCTGCCACTCTGGATTCTCCCACTTAGAATCATTTCAACTTACTTATTTGCTCCTACTGCATCTTGGCAAGGATGTAGCCCGCCCTTCTGTGCCTTGATCCCTGAGACACATGTAAATGGCCTCTGCAGCAACTCAGACCTTAATCCTTTTCTACCTCCCTGTGGCCTTAAACACTCATAGGAAGAAGCAGGTTCCTGCTAAGTCAGCTGGCCTAAGGAAATGTCTGTTGTCCCATTGGGAAACCAATGAATTCAGACTCCATCAATGTTATTGGAATATCCATGCAGGGATGGGGATATTAGATAATGAGACATGGCAGGACTACCAGGAGTCTTCCAGGGGTGCTGAGCCAGTGGCTGGGCTGCCAGGCATTTCATGCTCTGTGCCTTTACTTTTGCAATCTCTTATGCTCTTTCAGCTCTTTCCATCCAGTGGAATTTTGCCCATTGTTCATAGCTCAGAGCACTACATCTTTTCTCTTGATCGCCCTTTGATGAACTTCTCGAATTTCATAAAGTTTCATACACTGTGTGTATACCTCTTTTTTAATCCTTATGTGAGAGAGTTCATGTCACTATTATGCCACTTTTATGCCCTAGAAGCCCCTTGAGGTGAGGAACCACGTCTAACTTATCTTGGCACACATTTCCAACTATTAGAATCCTTATTCATGTATTTACTTCAAGTCACTTGGCCTCACTGGCCTTAGGTGTGGTCTTTAAGTCTACAGGGGTTTTCTTCAGGCTGGGCTAACTGGATTCCCACGGCATGAGAAGAAATAGCTACGATTTTTGTTTGCTTTTGGTTGCTGAGAAAGTGTGGAGCTGTTTTGTGCTCCTTCTCATTTTTCCTCATCCTGTTCATTCTCTTCATAGGGTTCCAGGGGTGGATAAAGAATTTTGTCACAGAAGCCCAAAGACCTGTCATCTTGCTCATCTTTTAATTTTCTTATTGAAGATCTTTTCGTCTTGAGGGTCCGGGAAGAGATGCTAGCCCCTTAGGTCATGATCTTGAAGATGAAAGCATGATAAAGTACCAATTTTTGAGCCCATTACTTGAAAGTATGTTTAAAAACCCCTGCTGTGTGTGTGTGTGTGTGTGTGTGTGTGTGTGTGTGTGTGTGTGTGTGGTGGGGGTGTGTGCACCTGGATGGCTTCTGACTTGGTTTTGACTCAGGTCATGATCTCAGGTCATGAGATTGAGCCCTGCACAGGGCTCCGTGATCAGCCTGGAATCTGCTTGAGTTTCTCTTTCCCTTTCCCTCTGCACCTCCCCCAACCATGCTTGTGCTCTCTCTGTTTCTCTCTCTCTCTCTCTCAAATAAATAAAACTTAAAGCAAAACAAAAAGCCTCCTGCTATTGGGCCTGATTGTAATCAAATTCCACAGTGTTGGTTTTTCTTGAAATTTCCAGTTATTTGATTCTAAATCAATATTGCCCATCATATGTGTAACAGAATAATTCACTGTTGGTCAACTTCTGAACTCATAATTTAAAGTGGCACAAAAAATCTGAGGAAGAACAGTGTTTTACTCATTTGGTAAGTTTTACAATATAACAGCTGTTACACATTTGGGGAGATAAAGCTATTGAACAACTGAAGTGTTTAAAGTCATACTTTCTAACCTCCACAGTTGTCTTTGACAGCTTTTATGTACAGTCATGCAGTTTCTGAGACATTGACAAAAGCATTTATTCCCGCTTTCTACTTCTGAATCCTCCTTTAAGTATATTGGCATCAAAAATGTAGGAAAAAAGCATTCTCTATGGAGTTTATCTGATATCAGAAATGATGAAAGATAAGTAATGAATGGTATAAAGAACTGTTTTGAATCCATCTTTATTTTTTTTTTAAAGATTTTATTTATTTGACACAGAGAGAGGGAACACAAGCAGGGGGCGTGGGAGAGGAAGAGGCAGGCTTCTCGTGGAGCAGGGAGCCCGACACAGGGCTCGATCCCAGGACTCTGGGATCATGACCTGAGCCAAAGGCAGATGCTTAATGACTGAGCCACCCAGGCACCACTGAATCCATCTTTAGAAAAACATCTAAAAAGTAAAACACACATGTTCCTATCAATATTTTCCATCCTCTTTACAATACATTTTCTTGTCTATGTAGCCTTTTCTGCCCTTGCCCCATTTCTTTTTATTAACCACAAGATACACTCATGGTTAGAGTTCTTTCTTCTTTTCCTTACATCTAAAACTTAATTTCTTGCTCATTCCATGCTAGCCATTTCAGTCTGGCATCAGTTTTAATATGCTCTTGTCATCTAATCACATATCCTCAGAGATCATTCGATGCAACTGTGTCTTCATTACAAGAATCTTTCAACATCCTTAAGATCCATTCTCCTCTTCAGCCTCCCACTTCAAGGGACAAGTCTTTCTACCCGCGGACAGCGCTAGTTTCTCCTAAGTTCTTTATTTCGAGTCCAAATCTTTTTGCCTGTGATTTATCCTCATTGCTCCTAGTCTTGCCATCTGGAGTCACATGGAACCAGTCTAATTCCTCTCCCATAAAGCTTCAGATGTTTGCCATATCAAATCTTCCTTAAATTGTCTCCAGACTCTGCATCCATAGTGTCTCTAAATTGTTTTTATAACTTGGTTTTGAGGTCCTTTATCCGTGCTCATCCTTTTGCCAATGTCCTTCTCGATACATTCCAGGTATTAATCTATGTGAAGCCTCAGGGAATCACTTCTTTTGATCTGAAGTTTCTTAATCTGCCTTTGGGCTAAGATTACATTAAATTTCCTATCAATTGTGTCACATTGTAGCTTATAGCAATCTTTTATTCATTAAGGCCACTAGATCTTTTTCTCCAGAACGACTTCTAGATGTGGTTTCCTTATGTTGTGTTCAGGGAATGCAATTTTTGAAAAAGAATTGAGGGCTTTTCTTTTTTTGACCCAGATTCATCGTTCCAGGCAATTGAAGTCATTTGGAAATCATTTGGCATACAATGGTAATTTTTAGCCTTTTATTTAAAAAGAACCAAGAAGTTACACTTTTATGTACAAGTGCCTAAACCCAAATTTTGACATGTGAGTCAACAAGAGTGTTATTGGTAATTTAAATGAGACATAATATCTCAAAGTTTTGTTTTTTAAAAAATTCCAGTGTAGTTAACAGTTGTATTAGTTTCAGGTATATAGTATCGTGATTCAACAGTTCTATAAATTAGTGCTCATCAGAAGTGTACTGTTAATCCCCTCACCTCTCTCCCCTCTGGTAACCCCCAATTTTCTATAATATTCTTCTTCTTACTGACTTCTTTCACTTAACATTATACCTTCTAGCTTCATCAATGTCATTGCAAATGGCAAGATTTCATTCTTTTTTATGGCTAAGTAATAGTCCATTGTGTTTGTGTGTGTACATATATATATATATATATATATATATATATATATATCATATGTATCACTTTATCTCTTATCCATTCATCTATTGGTGGACACTTGGACTGCTTCCATAACTTGGCTATTGTAAAAAAAAAAAAATAATTAATGTGGGGGTGCACATATCTTTTCAAGTTAGTATTTTTATATTCTTTGGGTAAATACCCAGTAGTAGAATTACTGGATCATATGGTAATTCTATTTTTAACTTTCTGAGGAAACTCCATGTTGTTTTCCACAATGGTTGCACCAGTTTGCCTTTTGACCAACAGTGCACAAGTATTCCTTTTTCTTCACATCCTTGTCAACACTTACCTCTTGTGTTTTTGATTTTAGCCATTCTGATAGGAGTGAGGTGATATCTCATTGTGGTTTCTATTTGCATTTCCCTGATGAGTGATGTTGAGCATCTTTTCATGTATTGGTCATCTAGATATCTCCTTTAGAGAAATGTCTGTTCATGTCTTCTGCCTATTTTTTAGTTGGATTGTTTGGGGGTTTTTTGTTTTGTTTTTGTTATTTTTTGGTGTTGTGTAAGTTCTCTGTATTTTGGATACTACTTTTTTTTGATATCTTTTTATCAGATAAGCCATTATGCAAATATCTTTTCCCATTCAGTGGGCTGTCTTTTAGTTTTGTTGATTCCTTTGCTGTGCAGAGTTTCTTATTTTGATGTAGTCCTAATATGTATTTTTGCTTTTCTTTCCCTGAGGAGACGTATCTAAAAAAATATTTCCATAGCTGTTGCCAGAGAATGCCTGTGCTCTCTTCTAAGATTTTTATGGTTTCAGGTCTCACATTTAGGTCCTTAACCCATCTTGAGTTTATTTTTGTGTATGGTATAAGAAAGTGGTCCAGTTTTACCAACACCTTTTGTTGAAGACTGTCTTTTTCCAATTGCATATTCTTGCCTCCTTTGTCAAAGATTAATTGACCATATAATTTTAGGTTTATTTCTGTGGTCTCCATTCTGTTCTGTTTATCTATGTGTCTATTTTTATGCCAATACCATTCTGTTTTGATTGCTACAAATTTTGTAGTATATTTTGAAATCTGGGATTTCAGCTTTGTTCTTTTTCAAGACTGTTTTGGCTATTTATGTATTTTATTTTTGTAGTTCCATACAGATTTTAGGATTATTTCTTCTAGTTCTATGAAAAATGCTGTTGGCATTTTGATAGGGATTGCATAAAATCTATAGATGACTCTGGTTAGTAGGGAATTTAACAATATTTGTTCCTCCAATCCATGAACATGGGATATTGTTCCATTTGGTCAGTTTCTTTCATCAGTGTTTTATATTTTTCAGAGTACAGGTCTTCCACCTCCTTGGTTAACTTTATTCCTTGTTGTTTTATTATTTTTGGTATAGTTGTCAATGGGATTGTCTTTATTTCTCCTCTACTTCATTATTAGTGTAGAAATGCAATGGATTTCTGTATGTTGATTTTGTATCCTGTGACTTTATTGAAATAATTTATTCTAGTAGTTTTTTGGTGGAGCCTTTAGAGTTTTCTATATATGGTATCATGTCATCTGCAACTAGTGGAAGTTTCATTTTTTCCTTACCAACTTGAATGGCTTTTATTTTTGATGTCTAATTGCTATGGCTAGGACTTCCAGTATTATGTTTAATAAAAGTGGTGAAAGTGAACATTCTTGTCATGTTTCTGATCTTAGGGGAAAGTCTGTTTTTCCCCATTGATGATATTAGCTGTGGGTTTTTCATACCCAGCCTTTAGTATGTCGAGGTATATTC
Source organism: Callorhinus ursinus (assembly GCF_003265705.2). NCBI lineage: Eukaryota > Metazoa > Chordata > Mammalia > Carnivora > Otariidae > Callorhinus > Callorhinus ursinus. The sequence goes on from NW_027397082.1 coordinate 27,744,840, forward strand.
CCTCTAATCCTACTTTATTGAGGGTTTTTGTCATGAATGGATGTTGTGCTTTGTCAAATGCTTCATCTATTGAAGTATTATATGGTTTTTATCCTTTCTTTTGTCGATATGATGTATCATGTTGATTATTTGCAAATATTGAACCACCCTTACATCCTGGGAATAAATCCCACTTCATCATGGTGAATGATTCTTTTAATGTATTGTTGGATTCAGCTTGCAAATATTTGGAAGATTTTTACATCTCTGTTCATCTGAGATATTGGCTTATAGTTCTCTCTCTTTTTTTGTAGTGTCTTTATCTGGCATTGGTATCAGGGTAATGCTAGACTTATAGAATGAATTTGGAAACTTTCCTTCCTCTTCTGTTGTTTGGTCCTTCCTCTTCTATTGTTTGGAATAGTTTGAAAAGAATAGGTATTAACTCTTCTTTAAATGTTTAGTATAATTCTCCTGTGAAGCCTTCTGTTCCTGGACTTTTGTTTGTTGGAAGTTTTATGATTATTGATTCCATTTCATTGCTGGTAATCACTCTGTTCAAATCTTCTATTCATGATTCTGTTTTGGGAGGTTATGTTTCTAGGAATTTGTCCATTTTTTCTAGGTTGTCCAATTTGTTGCCATATCTTTTTTCAAAATATTCTCTTATAATCCTTTGTATTACTGTGGTGTCAGTTATTTCTCCTCATTTCTCCTTTTGTTAGTTCTTTTCTTTTTTTTTCTTTTCTCTCTCTTTTTAAGTAATCTCTACACTAAGCGTGGTGCCTGAATTCACAACCCCAAGATCAAGTCACATGCTTTCCTGACTGAGCCAGCAAGGCGCCCCCTTCTTAATTTGTTTGTCGAGTCTAGCTAAAGATTTGTCAATTTTTCTTGATCTTTTCAAAGAACGAGGATCCTGTTTTCATTGATTTTTGTTCTGTTGGTTTTGTTTGTTGTTTCCTTTTTTAGTTTCTATTTCTGCACTATTTCCTTCTACTGGTTTTGCGTTTGTTTTGTTTTTTTCTAGCTCGTTTAAGTATAAGGTTAGGTTGTTTGAGAATTTTCTTGCTTCTCCGAGGTAGGATTGTATCGTTATAAACACTTCTCTTAGAAAAGCTTTCCCTGTATCTTAAAGATTTTAAGACATTGTGTTTTCATTTTCATTTGTCTCTATGTATTTTTTGATTTCTTTGATTTCTTGGTTGACCCATTCATTGTTTAATAGCATGTGATTTAACCTCCATGTATTTGTGTTCTTTCCAGATTTTTTCTTGTGGTTGATTTCTAGTTTCATAGCCTTTTGCTCAGAAGAGACACATAGTATGACTTTGGTCATTTTGAATTTGTTGAGACTTGATGTGATCTCTTCTGAAGAGTATTCCATGTACACTTGAAAAGAATGTGTATGCTGCTGTTTTTAGTATGGAATATTCTGAATGTGTCTGTTAGATCCATCTTCTCCACTGTGTCATTCAAAACCACTGTTTCCTTGTTGATTTTCTCTATGGATGATCTATCCATTGTTGTAAGTGTAAAATTTTAATAAATATCTTTATTATATTTAATTTTAAATTTATTTTAATAATTATTTTAAATATATAAAATTTATTTTAATAAATAAAATTTTAAGTAAAAACAGTCATTATTTATTAGTTTCTTTGTTATTAGCTGCTCTATGTATTTGGATGTTCCATATTGGGTGCAAAAATATTTACAGTTTTTCTTTTTGGATTTTCCCTTTATATATAGTGTCCTTTGTCTCTTTTACAGTCTTTTTTTAATTTATTTTTTAATTTTTTTACAGACTTTGTTTTAAAGTCTCTTTTGTTCTATGTAAGTATTGCTACCCTGGCTTTCTTTTCACTACCACTTGCATGATAGATGCTTTTCCATCCCTTTCACTTTCAATCTACATGTCTTCAGGTCGGAAATGAGTCTCTTATAGGCAACATATAGATGAGTCTTGCCTTTTTTTTTTTTAAATCCAGTTTGTCCTCCTGTGTCTTTTGATTAGAGCATTTAGTCCATTTACATTCAGAGTAATTATTCATAGGTATGTACTTATTACAATTTTGTTACTTGTGTTGTTGTTTTTGTAGTTATTCTCTGTTACTTTTTTCTCTCGTGCTCTCTTCTTTCCTTGTTTACTGGCTCTCTTTAGTGATATACTTGGATTCCTTTTCCTTTATTTTTTGCACATCTATTACAGATTTTTGATTTGTGGTTTCCATTAGGCTTGTATATAACATCTTATGCACATAGCATTCTATGTTAATGATCGCTTAAGTATGAACCTATTCTGTATTCCTCTCCACTCTACATTTTAGGTATATGGTGTCATACTTTACATCAGTAATTCAGATTAATACATATTTATACTTTCCAGAAAATGAGACATTAATTTCAGTATCACTGTGACAAGGCACTACATCTTTAGTTAATGTGAGAAGGCTGAATACCTTCCTTTGCCCCACGAGCTCACTCTCCAGTACTCTCTCCCTTGATTCATGCTCAGGTAAGGTGACCTGTATGACTTCACCAAGGGTACTTTGACCTTTGGCTTCTGATTAGGTTTAGGGGGTGGGGATTATCAACATGCATGTGGTGGTAGGTGGGGATCTTGCACTCTCTCTAATGGGTCCCCAAATCACAGTTGTATTTCTATACTAAAGATCACAGGTCTCTCTCTCTCTCTCTCTCTCCCTCCCCCTCCCTCCCCCCCCCAAGTTGGAGTAATAGCTCCTTCCCCAAACCTTTCAAATTTCTTACTACCACTTGCCCTGGAGCACTACCCCATTTCTCCTGAATTTCCCTTAACCTTGCCCACAAAATTTGTACAAGTCTCTTCATTAAATTGTCCTGCATTATTCCCTTGATTATGCCATCTTTTTCCTGCCTGAGTGGTATGGCAGTCTATCAGAATTGCAGATTTTTAGAGGTTGAAGGTAAATTTCATGAGACACAGCTACTTTACAGATTCTTTACAGCTGGCATGCCTCTACCAACATTTGTCATGACAAGACTTGGGTCTTCCAGGTTTTTTTCTGAAAACTGTTAGAAACTCTTCATGCAGTAGCAAGTTCCAACTTCATTTGGCCTTCACTTGGCAAGTACTTAGCTGTAAATACTGATGCCCCTATCAGTACTTGAATCACCTATCATTAGTTAGCTGGAAAGTGCTCATCCAGCTAATCCTCAGGATGTGCTTTTATGAAATTAAAAGAATGTGCCTGGACTTGCAGACCCCTGGGAAAAGGAAATTGACCCCAGAGGTCCATGGATGCTGTCTCAGTCCATCTGAGCTACTATAACAAAACACCACAGACTGGGGGTGGGGGGGGCATATATACAAGAGAATTTATTTCTTATAGTTCTGGAGGCTGGAAGCCTGAGATTAGAGTGCCAGCATGGTTGAATGAGAGCTCTCAGGTTTCAGACTTCTCCTTATATCCCCATGAAAGGGACACTCATCCCTTTCATAAGGGTTCTATCCTCATGATATAAATACCTCCTAAAGTCCTCAACTACTAATACCATCATCTTTGGGAGTTAGGATTTTAACATATGAATTTGGGGGAAACTCAACCATTCAGCAGATGCCCAGTTTAAGAAACACTGGCAGAGAGTAGGCACATGAGCTTTGAAAACTTGTCAATGATCAAATCTGAACTCTGTCAGTTTTAACAATGTTAAAATCTGGTAACTTCATGTTTCCAAATCTGTTTCCTTATCTGTGAAAATGAGATAATAGTATCCACTGCACTTTTTCGGTTGATTAAATAAGATTTTGTATTAAAAATCTCCACATAGCCTGTCATTTTAAAGCACTCAACAATCTTTATTAAAAACAAGAATATTTCTATAGTAAGATAGGGTAACCACCCATTCACATGTCAAAACCAGACACTGATCTTCAGTTTTTTCATTAACAAAAAAGAGCTAGAGCAGGGGTGGAATATGGTTATGGCACTGGTTACCCAATTTTACAAATGGCTCCCTTAGAAGGGACCCAAGGACCCATGAACCACCAATCTGACTTGCTTCCAGTCTCCAGTAGAAAAATAACTTAGTGGATTTATAAAAAGAACTGGAAAGTCTGACCATTAAAGAACAAGTCATAAGTAATTTTTTTTAAAACTTGTAATAGTCTCCCTGTTGATAATCCCCACCCCCTGAACCTAACCAGATCTCTTCACTAATGCAATAAGAGCAATAATTAAAGTTCTATCCAACTCAATACACAATGATTTATGATGAGCTAAAAATGTTAGCTCTCCCTAAAAATTTTGGGAGTTTTAAAGTTGTCACTGAAAAAATTACCAAGCAGATAGCAGAGTGTTCAATAGAAGGCTCAGTAAATCTTAATGCTCAATTTTAGTTGAAAAATGTCCAAGTTATAAGCCAAGGTTTACTAAACTTAATTTGTTACTAGTAGGCTGTATGGATATGCCCTCATTTTCAAGTAAGGACTCGAATTTTCAGTAAGCTTGTTGCCGATGCAGGGAGATTCTTTTGGCACATTACTGGGTTATGAACTAAGCTTTGGGCTGGGTTCTAAGGTAGTGGTCTACACTAACACTGAATTAAGGCATTTTATTCCATCCCATTCAGGGTAGCTCCCCCTATAGTAGTCTCCTGGGGCTTCCATAACAAAGTACCACAAACTAGGTGGCTTAAAATAACAGAAATTTTAGAGGCTAGAAGTCCAAATTCAAGTTGTCAGCAGCATTGATTCCTACTGAGGGTTATGAAGGAGAATCTGGTCCATGCCTCTCCTAGCTTCTGAGGTTTGCTAGGTACCCTTATTACTCTGTGGCTTGTAGATGCCTCACTCTAACCCTCCACCTTCACGTGGCTTTCTCCCTATGTGTCTTCACATCATTTTCCTTCTTTGTGTGTCTGTGTGTCCAGATTTATTTTTATAAGTACTCCTGCCAGTTTGGATTAAGTCCCATCTCAGTGATCTCATCCTAACTTGATTACCTCTGTAAAAACCTTATTTACAAATAATGTTATATTCTGAGTTACAGGGCATTAAGATGCCAGCGTATTTTTTTTCTTTTTTCTTTTTTTTTTTTAGGGACACAATTAAATCTAACATCTCCAAATACTTTTTTGGGAAAGAGGAACAGATTTGGGGGGGGGGCGCTTAACACATAACTTGCTTTAGACAATTTCCTTGAGACATGGAAGAAATATTTATGTAAACCAAGGGTTGAGCTCTAAAATTGGGTATAGAGTAGGGTACATTTGCCGACATAAAATTGGATTCTGCCTTAGAATCTTCTCTAAACTTCACAGGAGGTCACCATTAGAAGATAGATTCCAGGGAGTCCCTCAAAGAGAAGGCTCTCTCAGAGATTCCTGCTAGTTGTGGACAGTGGACTGTGGACTGTGGATGTGGCAGCCATCAAGAATACATGGAGTGGGACTCCAGCTACTGGGAGCCTAACTGACCAATGATGAGCAGCTTCTGAGTTCATCATAGCTCTTTCTCTTTGTTTCTTTTTTTTTTAGAATTTTTTATTGTTATGTTAATCACCATACATCATTAGTTTTTGATGTAGTGTTCCATGATTCATTGTTTGTGCATAACACCGAGTGCTCCATGCAGAACGTGCCCTCTTGAATACCCATCACCAGGCTAAGCCATCCCCCTACCCTCCTCCCCTCTAGAACCCTCAGTTTGTTTTTCAGAGTCCATCGTCTCTCATGGTTCATCTCCCCCTGACTTACTCCCCTTCATTCTTCCCCTCCTGCTATCTTCTTCTTTTTCTTTTTTCTTAACATATGTTGCATTATTTGTTTCAGAAGTACAGATCTGTGATTCAACAGTCTTGCACAATTCACAGCACTCACCATAGCACATACCCTCCCCAATGTCTATCACCCAGCCACCCCATCCCTCCCACCCCCCACCACTCCAGCAACCCTCAGTTTGTTTCCTGAGATTAAGAATTCCTCATATCAGTGAGGTCATATGATACATGTCTTTCTCTGATTGACTTATTTCACTCAGCATAACACCCTCCAGTTCCATCCATGTCGTTGCAAATGGCAAGATCTCATTCCTTTGGATGGCTGCATAATATTCCATTGTGTATATATACCAC
>NW_027397082.1:27751034-27752355 GCF_003265705.2 Callorhinus ursinus
AGGGTAGCTCTATTTTCAACTGTTTGAGGAACCTCCATACTGTTTTCCAGAGGGGTTGCACCAGCTTGCATTCCCCCCAACAGTGTAGGAGGGTTCCCCTTTCTCCACATCCTCGCTAACATCTGTTGTTTCCTGACTTACTAATTTTAGCCATTCTGACTGGTGTGAGGTGGTATCTCATGGAGGTTTTGATTTGGATTTCTCTGATGCCGAGCGATGTTGAGCACTTTTTCATGTGTCTGTTGGCCGTTTGGATGTCTTCTTTGGAAAAATGTCTGTTCATGTCTTCTGCCCATTTCTTGATTGGATTATTTGATCTTTGGGTGTTGAGTTTGATAAGTTCTTTATAGATTTTGGATACTAGCCCTTTATCTGATATGTCATTTGCAAATATTTTCTCCCATTCTTTCGGTTGTCTTTTGGTTTGTGGACTGTTTCTTTTGCTGTGCAAAAGCTTTTTATCTTGATGAAATCCCAATAGTTCATTTTTGCCCTTGCTTCCCTTGCCTTTGGTGATGTTTCTAGGAAGAAGTTGCTGCAGCTGAGGTCGAAGAGGTTGCAACCTGTGTTCTCCTTTAGGATTTTGATGGACTCCTGTCTCACGTTTAGGTCTTTCAACCATTTGGAGTCTATTTTTGTGTGTGGTGTAAGGAAATGGTCCAGTTTCATTCTTCTGCATGTAGCCGTGCAATTTTCCAAACACCATTTGTTGAAGAGACTATCTTTTACCATTGGACATTCTTTACTGCTTTGTCCAAGATAAGTTGACCATAGAGTTGAGGGTCCATTTCTGGGCTCTCTATTCTGTTCCATTGACCTATGTGTCCGTTTTTGTGCCAGTACCATACTGTCTTGATGATGACAGCTTTGTAATCGAGCTGGAAGTCCGGAATTGGGATGCCGCCAGCTTTGCTTTTCTTTTTCAACATTCCTCTGGCTATTCGGGGTCTCTTCTGGTTCCAAACAAATTTTAGGATTATTTGTTCCATTTCTTTGAAAAAAGTGGATGGTATTATGATGGGGATTGCATTGAATGTGTAGATTGCTCTAGGTAGCATTGACATGTTCACAAAGTTGGTTCTTCCAATCCATGAGCACCGAACGTTTTTCCATTTCTTTGTGTCGTCCTCAGTTTCTTTCATGAGTATTTTATAGTTTTCTGAGTACAGATCCTTTGCCTCTTTGGTTAAATTTATTCCTAGGTATCTTATGGTTTTGGGTGCAATTGTAAATGGGATCGTCTCTTTGATTTGGTGGTAGTGTATAGGAATGCCACTGATTTCTGTGCATTGATTTTATATCCTGCCACTTTACTGAATTC
>NW_027397082.1:27757355-27794491 GCF_003265705.2 Callorhinus ursinus
ATCTTGTTAATTCTTTCAAAGAACCAGCTCCTAGTTTCGTTGATCTGTTCTACTGTTCTTTTGGTTTCTAGTTCATTGATTTCTGCTCTGATCTTTATGATTTCTCTTCTCCTGCTCGGTTTAGGCTTTATTTGCTTTTCTTTCTCCAGCTCCTTTAGGTGTTGGGTTAGGTTGTGTATTTGAGACCTTTCTTGTTTCTTGAGAAAGGCTTGTATTGCTATATACTTTCCTCTCAGGACTGCCTTTGCTGTATCTCAAAGATTTTGAACAGTTGTGTTTTCATTTTCATTGATGTGCAGGAATTCTTTTAATTCTTCTTTAATTTCCTGGTTGACCCATTCATTCTTTAGTAGGATGCTCTTTAGCCTCCATGTATTTGAGTTCTTTCCAACTTGCCTTTTGTGATTGAGTTCTAGTTTCAAAGCATTGTGGTCTGAAAATATGTAGGGAATGATCCCAATTTTTTGGTACCGGTTGAGACCTGATTTGTGACCTAGGATGTGATCTATTCTGGAGAATGTTCCATGGGCACTAAAGAAGAATGTGTATTCCGTTGCTTTGGGATAGAATGTTCTGAATATATGAAGTCCATTTGGTCCAGTGTGTCATTTAAAGTCTTTATTTCCTTGTTGATCTTTTGCTTAGATGATCTGTCCATTGCAGTCAGGGGGGTGTTAAAGTCCCCCACTATTATTGTATTGTTGTCAATGTGTTTCTTTGCTTTTGTTATTGGCCTTATATGATTGGCTGCTTTGATGTTAGGGGCATAGATATTTACAATTGTTAGATCTTCTTGTTGGATAGACCCTTTAAGTAGGATATAATGTCCTTCCTAATCTCTTATTACAGTCTTTGGTTTAAAATCTAATTTGTCTGATATAAGGATTGCCACCCCGGCTATCTTTTGGTGTCCATTAGCATGGTAAATGGTTTTCCACCCCCTCACTTTCAATGTGGGGGTGTCTTTGGGTCTAAAATGAGTCTCTTGCAGACAGCATATGGATGGGTCTTGTTTTTTAATCCAGTCTGATAGCCTGTGTCTTTTGATTGGGGCATTGAGCCCATTTACATTCAGGGTAACTATTGAAAGATATGAATTTAGTGCCATTGTATTGCCTGTAAGGTGACTGTTACTGTATATTGTCTCTGTTCCTTTCTGATCTATGCTGCTTTTATGCTCTCTCTTTGCTTAGAGGACCCCCTTTAATATTTCTTGGAGGGTTGGTTTCGTGTTTGCAAATTCCTTTAGTTTTTGTTTGTCCTGGAAGCTTTTTATCTCTCCTTCTATTTTCAATGACAGCCTAGCTGGATATAGTATTCCTGGCTGCATATTTTTCTCGTTTAGTGCTCTGAAGATATCATGCCAGTCCTTTCTGGCCTGCCAGGTCTCTGTGGATAGGTCTGTTGCCAATCTAATGTTTCTACCATTGTAGGTTACATATCTCTTCTCCCGAGCTGCTTTCAGGATTTTCTCTTTGTCTCTGAGACTCGTAAGTTTTACTATTAGATGTCGGGGTGTTGACCTATTTTTATGGATTTTGAGAGGGGTTCTCTGTGCCTCCTGGATTTTGATGCCTGTTTCCTTCCTCACATTAGGGAAGTTCTCTGCTATTATTTGCTCCAATATACCTTCTGCCCCTCTCTGTCTTTCTTCTTCTTCTGGGATCCCAATTATTCTAATGTTGTTTCGTCTTATCGTATCACTTATCTCTCGAATTCTGCCCTCGTGATCCTGTAGTTGTTTATCTCTCTTTTCCTCAGCCTCTTTATTTTCCATCATTTGGTCTTCTATATTGCTGATTCTCTCTTCTGCCTCATTTATCCTAGCAGTTAGTGTCCCCATTTTTATTGCACCTCATCAATAGCCTTTTTGATTTCGACTTGGTTAGATTTTAGTTCCTTTATTTCTCCAGAAAGCGTTTCTCTAATAACTTCCACACTCTTTCAAGCCCAGATAGTATCTTTAAAGTCATGATTCTGAACTCTAGGTCTGACATCGTACTAATGTCCGTATTGAGTAGGTCCCTGGCTGATGGTACTACCTCTTGTTCTTTTTGCTGAGGTGTTTTTTTTCGTCTTGTCATTTTGTCCAGAGGAGAATAGATGAATGAGAGAACAAAATGCTAACAGGTTTACAACGTCCCCAGCAAATATACTGTATACAAATCAGAAAAGGCCTGAAACCAGGGGAAAAGAAAGGGAAAGAAAGAAAAAAGAAAGAGAAAAAAAAAAGAAAAAAGATAAAAACAAAAACAGAACAATACAAAAAAAGCAGAATATGATCAAATATGATCAGGGTAGTGCATAGATCAGTGCCACACACTAGATTTTGGGCGTATTTTGGTGTGTTAGAAAAAAGTGCCTCATAAAATTTTAAAGGAAGAAAGACATATGTACAAAATAAGGGTTGATACAATGAAGGGATGGAAGATGACTGTAAAGATGAAAATTATAAAAGATTTTATAAAAGGAATTGATAAGTTGTTTGAAAAAAGAAGATTTAAAAAAAAAAGAGAATGTGATCAGGCAGGAGACTAGAACAAAGCCATACACTAGTGATTTATGGTATATTTTGATCTGTTAGAAGAAACTGTATCTCAAAATTTTAAAGAGAGAACGACTTATATATATATGCCAAAAATAAGGGTAAGTACTATGAAGGGATAAAATATGACTCTAAAAATGAAAAATAAAAAATGTTTTTTTCAAAAAGGGATTGATAAGATGTTGGTTGAAAAAGGGAAAAAGAAAAATTTAAAAAGTTAAAAAAATTTAACTTTGTTGAACTAATGAATCATGGTAAAAATAAGCCATGAATTCTATGTGCAGTATTCCCCTAGTGCTGGAGTTCTCCTGTTCTCCTTGATTGGTAAGCTTGGTCTTGGCTTGCTGGCTGTTCATGCTGATCTTCTGGGGGAGGGGCCTGTTGCTGTGGTTCCCAAATGTCTTTGCGGGAGGCTGAATTGCCCCGCCCTTGTCCGTCCGGGCTAAGCAAGGTGCTCGGGTTTGCTCTCAGGAGCTTTTGTTCCCTGCAAGCTCTCGGTACAGCTTTGGAGGACCAGGGCAGAAATGGTGGCCTCCCAATCTCCACCCGGAGGAGCTGAGAACTTGGGGCCCCACTCCTCAGTACGCCCCCAGAGAAAAGCAGTCACTCCCGTCTCCCCGGTCTCCGGCCGCACTCCATGCTCACCCGGCCTGTGACCGAGCTTTTGTATCTCTGGCACCCGACCCCATGTGGTCTCCAAACCCAGCAGATCCCTGCGGTGCGCTCCCGCGCCGCTCCTCCCGGGGGAGGAAGGGGAGTCTCCCCGGCTCTGCAGCTTGTTGGGTCCCTGCTGGAGGAGCAGTGGCCCGACTGGGCCGCGGATCACAGTTTATGGCAACCCCGAGCTGAGAGCCCGAGCCTCGGCTCCGTCTCTGCAGCCGGCTTCCCCACTCTGATACCTGGGAGCTCTGCCACACTCAGGCACCCCCGGTCTTTCTGTGACCCCGAGGGTCCTGAGACCACACTGTCCTGCGAGGATTCCACCCCCCGCTTAGTCACTGCAGCGACATCCCTCAGCGGAGCCGACTTCTAAAAGGTCCAATTTTGTGCTCCGCGGCTCTATCACTTGCCAGAAGCGGCCGACAGAGGCCCCCTCCCTCGCCGTCTGTCCTCCCGAATATCGCCTCGGATTCATTTCTCCGCACATCCTACCTTCCAGTAAGTGGTCGCTTCTCTGTTCAGAGAGTTATTGCTATTCTCCTCTTCGATCTCCTGTTGAGTTCATAGGTGTTCAGAATGGTTTGATCCCTATTCAGCTGAATTCCTGAGACCAGACGAAATCTAGGTCTCCTACTCCTCCGCCATCTTGTTCTGCCCCCTCTCTCCTTTTTTCTTAGGGGTGGTTCCTGGCCCTCCACTAATTTCTGGGGGATATAGGCCTCATTTGCTGGCTGGATTTTATCTTTGTTCTCTCCAATGGCCTTGCCAAAATTTTCTTAGATGTATAGTAATCTACGATATGTCCACCCAATTTCCTTCCCTCTCTCCTTTTGTTGGGGTCAAACTTGTATTGTGGTTTGATGCTTCTCACAGTCACTTTTGGCTCCTTTCCATTTTCTTTCCTAACCATTCTCCCTAATAAAAATGCTTTCACATTTAATACTGTCCTGGCACCTGCTTTTAGCAGGACCATGCTTAACACACCCTAATTCCAGGAAGTAGAGTTTTGGCCTCTTCTGACTATACCCTTGGATTAAGGCCTTGTCCTTTTTAATTTCTCATCTTTATAGCTAAGTTTAAGCAAATAGTGTGTAACCATTAGAGTAGATAATCCTTAAATAGTGTTGAACCAATCAAAATGCATAGGCATCTTAACTTTTCTTGAAGAGCTTTATTCTTATACATAGACTATCATTAGAATGTTTACTTTTAAAATCACAAATGTATCTGTGTATCACATACATTGATACATATATGTATCACAAATATATATATACACATTGCATATCCTATATCACATTGAACTGCTAAACTTCTTAAACTTTCAGTTGAATTGTGAAACTTTCCCCTCACATAAGTCTTAAATAAAGCTTTATAGCTGGTATATGATATTTTTGTATAATTGTACAACCACTATCAAAGGCAATACAGTGCCTTTTAAAGAAAATCAGAAAAATTATAATTTCTAAGTCCTCTATTGCTAGATGCTGAATTAAAGAACTCGGATAATGATGCAATAAATATTTGAATCACAATTCATTAAATTACATGAAAATTAGTTTAAAAGTGATAAAAACCAATTCTGCACCACTAATAAAAATGAATAAATCATACAAAAACTTGGTTCTATTGCATTTTGGAAGGGTGAAGAGGCCTGATCTTATTTTCCTAAATTCACTTCTTTAATTAACTGTAATGATTTTCTGGAACACTTTTCTGCTTTTTAGTTCAATCCAAGTTAGATTCTGTTTTTAGTCTTTAACAGTGATATTGTCCTGATTGTTTTTTTGCTGTTTGTCACAGCTGTTATCCATTTGGTCCCATCTGTGTTCTATCTTTCCATGATTCTTAACAATTTGTGTGTTTCTGTCCTCTTATGCTTTATATCATCTATATCATCTATAGCTATATCTGAATAAATGTGTGTACGAATTTACATACATGTATTTTTTTTCTTTCACATTAGGGGGATTTGATGCAAGAGAATATTGAAGCAGGTGCTCCCGCCACAATCTTGATACACTCTTGAAAATATTTTTACGTTTGAAATCACTGAGAAATATAGAATATGCTAGATTTTTAGTTGGCAGTTCAGCAACACTTCTCAGCCCACTCTTCTCTTCCTTGTGTTGCACAGGCCGAAAGCCTGGAGACTGTATTCCCCAAAATTCCCAACAGCAAGTTACCATTTTCCACTGCTGCTGGGCCACTTGCAAGAAGAGAGGCCATATTGCTCCTGATGTGGTGGCATAGGCACACGGCTTGCAGAGGGACAGGTGTGAGGTTAGACGAGTGACTTCCTTATGCAAGCCTCTGAGTGAGCAGTGGCAGTTTCCCTTGATTCTTACTCTTCCTGAGTTTTTGAGCACAGCAATGACTTCCCTGTCTCGTCATCCCAACGCTTTCCTAACTCTCCAAACTCTCTGTATCTGACATACCTCAAGCAATTTCTGCTTTATTGACCAAACTCTGACTGGTACATAGAGTTTCAATAACTTGCTCAAAGTACCACACTTTATTAGGATTTGAACCCATAGCTATCCAACTTTTGATAACATGTACCTTGATGAGTTCTAGTTCTTTTTTTTCAGACTCTTCTGGAATGCTCTATATCCCTCAATGGTGAATAGTATGTTGAGAGTTTTGTGGAAAGAAGAGATTATATATTTTTAAAATAATACTTAATATTGCTTTGAGCTTTTTTAGGCCCACTTGGAGAAGTCAGGGTAAAAATATAGCTATAAAAAAAAAAGGATTATTTGAAGATTTAAGTTATTCCCTTTGTTATTTTTCATAGCCATGGGTTGAAGAGGGAGGGTAAAGACTAGTAAGAAGGAAAACTGTGATTTGAGGTGATATGACTGATTGATCCGGTTATAGCCCATCATCCCTATATTTGTATGTATGTGTGGATGTTTTTGAAATATTCAATTCTGGTCATTGCCAATATTTCTTATATAATGTGAGTATTATCCAGATGGGACTGATTTAGTTTCAAGTTCGTTCTTCAGTTTGACTCAGGAAGAATAAATTAAAAATCACAGTGTTGTTACTACTAGTGAAGATTTGCCATTGTCTTATAAAAACTAACAAATTTAGAAACCGGCTTATTTATACATTGACATTTCAGAAGCTATCTATTTTATTTTCCTGTAAATAACTAGGCTGCAACTATGTTTTACTTTTTTATTTGTCAGTGTGTTTAAACATTCTCTGAAAGGACAGAGTGAATGTTGGGTTAACAATGAAGCAATTAATTTAATTGCAAAATAGATACCTACGGTATTTCTCTGAAAAATCATGATTGAGCAAAGTATGAGGTGTAAAGGAAGAAATCTAGAGAAGTACTTGTGTTGCTATGGGAACAGGATTTGTAAATGACCTCAAAAAGAGCATCAATTTGCTAGGATGTTTCTTTTGTGTAGTTTCACTCTTCATTTGTAAATGTTATATGTTTGAGCCCACCCCCCAAAAAACCCAAAAAGATTGAAAATTATTATTTTAGTATTTTCATGATGGCTCTGATAACAAATCACACAGGTGATCGGATATACCCAAAATAATCCAACTAGTATAAATTTTTGTGAGTTTTTTAATTTTTAAAATTGTTCAAACAGTGTGCAGATTTCAGTTTCCTCTAGTGATGGGCCAGGTTTTCAGCCTCATCCCCTCCTGTCCACTGCCATACACATGTATCACTCACACCCTAAAGAAAAATGGCTGGAGAAAATATTTTTGGGGAATATAAATAAAATTACCAAAAAGTTGATGAAGTAACAAAAAATTACCTGGATAAAATGGAAGGAACAGTGAAAACTTAGATGTAAACTGGCCCAAGTCTGCTCTTGCCTACAGGGATTTTTTCAATTTGAATTTTAATGTAGACAGTATCAAAGGGCAAAGTAAATAGAAATCAAATTCCAGGACACAGACATAGAGTCTAATAGAAGACTCTATTTACAATAAACTGTTCCTAATCAGCTATATACACAGAATATAAGTGACCTGAAAGTAAGCCTACCTTCCACCCAGGTCCTAAGTCTTGTTTTGTAAATGAGCAGAGTAGGGGGGAATGTTCCTGAAAACATGTAGCCACAGACGTGCCCTTGCATATATTTTCAGGCCAGATTCACATTGCCTATTAGTTCAAAAGTGCTCAAGTTGCATATTAAGTTTACTGTGGTCACAGAATGATAAATCTTTCTAGATGCAGACACAACTGCAAAACTCTGGAGTAATGGGCAGTCATTCTAGACTTCAGATTGTGTTTATAACTATTTTTTTTTCAAAACATTAAGCAATAATAGTCAAAGATAACCAAGCACAGAAGAAAATAAGGCACCACGAGTGAGCACCAGCAGAAATAACAAAATACACAGATCTGCAAATACTCACATATAAAACACTGACATTACAAAACACTTATGTTCCTATGCCTACATAAGTAAAAGGAAGGCTTGAAAATACCTATAGCCAAAAGGAAACAATAAAACATGACCTAATTGATTTCAAAATCGACAAGGAATTCTATAAATTAAAATATCAAAATGAAATCTTTGTAAATTAGACAAAATCTAAGAAATAGTAAGCTGGAAGATAGAAGAGGAGAAATTACTGGGAATGCAACATGTAGGCGCAAAAAGATGAATATTGGAAAGAGGTTAAGAGGCATGGAAGACAGTGAGAAGCTGTAACATATTTCAAGTTCTAAGAGGTGGCAAGAGAATAAGGCACTAGAATTTTATTTTTGCTTACAAATTTATAGTATGTTTACTTATAATTTATAATTTTTCTGCCACTGTGAAGAGATATGAACTGTGTAATCTGTATATATATTTTGAGAACACTGTAATAGGATTCTTTTAAAGATTATTTATTTTAGGAAGCTGGGTAAGGGCAGAGGGAGAGGGAGAAAGAGAATCTCAAGCAGACTCCCCACTGAGTGCAGAGCCTGACCTAGGGCTTGATCTCATGACCCTGAGATCATGACCACAGCCAAAATCAAGAGTTGGACACTTAACCAACTGAGCCACCCAGGTGCCTCTGTAGTATGATTTCATTTTAACATTTATGGTACAATATATCACTACTATATTATAATATTACACATATAAACAAAGTTTTTAAAATATTATATGAACAAACATCATTTAGCAATTTGTAACTACAGAATTTAACACACTGAATGATAATTGTCTCACTAAAACAAACTTAAAAGAACCACCAGAGCTATTTCATATGATGCCTTTCCTGAATTAAGACATTCTTCTACTAAAAAGAGAAAATTGCTTAAATATACAAGTGGCCTCTTCAGTTAATTGATCACTGAATTTAACAAGCATCATATTTTCCCCCTGGCTTTATAAAAGCAATATTTCTTATATATAAAAAAAAAAAGGCAAACAGACTGAAGTTACTAATAGTTGGCTCTGAGTATCTAGGACAACTAGACCATTGCCTTTGCTTTAAAAAAGGACTGGAAAAGTCATGTACAATTACATAAACAGGAGGTATAATGGAATTTCATAAATAGATGTTTAAAAATGAGGATTCATGAGAAATATCTGGTACACATAAGGTCTGAAAAGTGTTGACATCTGTAATGATATAATGTAGTAATGTGTCACCATTGATTCCAAATCACAGAGGTGAAAGGAACTGAGATATCATTCAGTTCAATCTTCAGAAGATAATTGTCTTCAAAATGCTTGAAAGATTTTCATTCATACTTAAAAAAAAAAAAAACTTTCCAGGGATGAGTAATATAGGGTGACCAAATACTTTTATCACATGTCCTCTTCAAACCCTTTATCTTCTGTTTTTCAGCTATTTTAAAAAATCTTGTTCTAATTGACATACAATAAATTTCATAGGTTAAAATGTACAGTTGGTGAATTTTGAGACCTGTACAGACCCATACAGCTGTCGTTACAATCAAGATGTCTGACCCTGCTGTTGCCCCCCCATAGTTCCTTCAGGCCCCTTTGTAGTCCCTTCCTTCCTCTGTCTCTGTTCCCAGGCAGTCACTAATCTGATTTTTGTCACTATTGATTAGTTTGCATTTTCTAGAACTTTATAAAAATGGAATCATACAGTATTTTTTTAAATCTGGCTTCATCAAAATTTTGAGATTTATCTATACTGTTATGTGTTTAACTCACTCATTCTTTTTATTTGAGTAATGTGCCACAATTTATTCATTCACCTATTGGTGGTCATTTGGATTGATTTTTTTTTTTTTTGGCTGTTACAAAACTGCTCTGAATATTCACACAAGTTTATATGGACATATGCTTTTATTTATTTTGCGTAGATACCAAGGAGAGAAATGCCTCTATCATATGATAGGTTTATGTTTAATTTAAAAGAAACTGCAAAGGCATTTTTCAAAGTGATTATAACATGTTATATTCATTTCAGCTGTGTTTGAGGGTCCTAGTTTCTCTGTATCCTAACTACTGCTTTATATGGTTAGATTTTTTTTTTAAGCAATTTGATGAGTGGATAGTGGTATCTGTCATTTTAATTTTAATTTCTGTAGTGATTAGTGATGATCTTGTCATAGCTATATTAACCATTCATACATCCTCACTGGTGAGGTGCCTGCTTAAGTTGTTTGCCCATTTTTCAATTGTTTTTTTTCTTATGTAGTTTTAAGAGTTTTTCATATATGTAGGTACATATACTTTCCTGATAATGGAACACAAAATATTGTGAATATTCTCAGGAAATTTTCAAGAAGATAATTGCTTGGAAACTACTAAGACACACTAATGTACAAATTTAAGAAGCCAGGTGTGTAGTAGAAAAAATAAAGAGAAATCCATACTCAGTATTTGTATTTAACTTCTTGTGCATATAGCAGTCTATATTATATTGATGGTCATTTAACTTTGAACCCATTCTTCTCCCCATGTTTTAGGTATATGTTATTATATTTTATATCCTTTTTTGTGAGTTCTGTGACTGATTTTTTTATAGAAATGTTCATTTTTACTGCTTTGGTCTTTATAGTGTCACTTTTGGTCTTTGCACTCAAAGAGTCCCCTTTTTTGGGGGGTTTGGTGATCAGGAATTTAATTTTTGTTTTGGAAACTCTGTATCTCTCCTTCTGTACTGAATGATAGTCTTGTTGGATAGAGTATTCTTGACTGCATATTTTTCCCATTCATCACTTTGAATATATCCTGCCACTCTATTCTGGCCTGCCAAGTTTCTGTTGAAAAATCTGCAGCTAGCCTTTTGGGTTTTCCCTTGTAAGTTAATGACTAATTTTGCTGCTTTAAAGACTTTTCCTTTATCGCTAGATTTTGCAAATTTAATTACAGTATGTTTTGGTGTTGGCTTGTTTTTGTTGATTTTGATGGGCGTTCTCTGTGCCTCCTGGATCTGGATGTCTGTTTATTTCCCCAGATGAGGAACATTTTCAGCTATTATTTCTTCAAATTTTCTGCCCCCCCCTTCTCTCTTCTTCTTCTGGGACTCCTATAATGCAAATGTTATTACGTTTGGAGTCACTGGATTCCCAGTCTCTTCTCGTTTTACATAATTCTTCTTTCTCCCTCTTCTTCAGCCTCATTACTTTCCACCACTTTCTTTTCTAAGTCATTCATTCATTCCTCTGTTTCTTCCAGCCTGCTGTTCATTGCATCAAGTGTGTTTCTCATCTTGTTTATTGCACTCTTCATCTCTGATTCTTTATTAACTCTTCTACCTTTGTGGCAAGGGTCTCCCTGAAATCTTCCACTCTTTTCTCAAGTCCAGTGAATATCCTTATGATTGTTGCTTTAAATTCTCCATGAGGCATGTTATTTATATCTGTTTAGCTTACATCTCTGGCCATGATCTTATCTTGTTTTTTCATTTGGGATAAATTCCTTTGTTTTACTTTGTCTAAGTTTCTGCCTACTTCTCTGTGTTAGAAAAGCCAGTTATGTCTCCTGTTCCTGAAAGTAATGACCTTATGAAGAAGAGGTCATATAGTGCCTAGTGCCTGACGCTTCTGGAAGTATCTTCGGTGTGTGCTGCATGCACTCTGCTGTTGTGTTCTCGTTGCTCTATCCTTCAGGCTAGTCATCTGCAAAGGTTCTCCTTGCCTGTTGTTGGCAGTGTTTGGTCCCTGGCCTGAATGTGGTGACTTTTAACTAGGCATGACCTGGTCGGCTTGTGAAATGAGACCCATCACTGCTTCCACTGGAACTGAAGCCTTGAAAGACTCTCTGGTTGGGACACATGGTGTGGGCAGAGGTTTGTGCTGGTTTTATGGAGGAGAGGCCCATTGTGCAGGGACTGCAGTAAGTGTGACTGAGAAGAGCAGTTCTACTGGACCACAGGTGGTGGGGCTTAGTGTAAGCAAGTCAGTAAGCAGTGTTGGCACTGTGCTGCCCCCCCACCCCCCGCCGGTCAATGACGCTGTGTTTGTCCTGAGGGGTGGAGGAGAGAAATGGCACCAGCTAGCTAGCTCCTTTGTCCCCAGAAATTTGTGTCAGTGAATGCTTCCTCTTAGGGAAGAGCTAAGATAATCTGACTTTCTGCCCTAAGTGCTCTTCACATATGTTTCCACGCTGTATACCTCAGGTTGTTTGCCATCCTTCTCTCCAAGAGCAGCACAATACTCTCTGGGCTCTATCCAGGCCAAACTTGCTGAGTTTTAAAACTCTAGGCTTTACGCCCCACTGGTTGCAAGAACTCGTGAAATTCAACCCCTCTCATTTTCCAAGCAAATAGTTACGGGGAAACATTCTCCTTGTGCTTTCCCCAGTGTCCTCTTCTCTCTCACCCCTCTCTGTGACCATGGCTCCCTCCCCTCTGCAGCAGCCAGGATATGTTTCTCCCCTAAACCACGTCTCCATACTTAGTACCTTACTTGATGTGTCCTCTTCTCTACCGTTAGTTGTGGAGTTTGTTTTCTTTAGGTCGATTTCTGGGGTATTTAGGATGATTTGATAGTATCTAGTTGTATTTGTGGGATAAGGCAAGCCTTGGGTCCTCCTACTCCACCACCACCTTCCTCAGGATTTGGGTCTTGTTGTTGTTGTTGTTGTTGTTGTTTTCTTAATCTGTTCTGTCACCCTATGTCTTTTGGTTGGAGTGTTTAGCCCATTTACATTCAAGGTAATTATTGATATGTACATACTTATTACCATCTTATTCATTGTTTTGTGGTTTTCTTTGTAGTGCTTTTCCTCTCTTGCTCTCTTCTCTTATGGTTTGTTGGCTTTCTTCAGTAATATACTTGGATTCCTTTCTCTTTATTTTTTGTATTCTATTACCAGTTTTTGGAGGTTACCATTAGGCTTGTGTATAACATCTTATGCATATAGTAGTCTATATTAAACTGATGGTCGCTTAAGTTTGAACACATTCTTTACTTCTCTCCCCCTACATTTTAGATATATGGTATCATACTTTATATCCTTTTATTTTGTGAATCTCTTGACTTATTTTTATAGATATACCTAATCTTACAGCTTTTCTGCTTCCTACCTTTCTTACTCCTCTTTAGGGTCTTTCCTTTCCACTCAGAGAGTCCCCTTTAACATTTCTTGTAGGGCTGGTTTAGTGGTCATGAATTCCTTTAACTAAACTCCTTACATCTCCTTGTATTCTGAATGACACCCTTGGTGGTTAAGAGTATTCTTGGCTGCAGGTTTTCTTTTTGCATAATGTATCATGCCATTTTCTTCTGGCCTGCAAAATTTCTGCCAAAAAATAAGCTATAGCCTTATAGGGTTTCCCTTGTATCTGTTTTCTTTACTCTTGCTGCTTTTAAAATTCTACATTTATCATTACTTTTTGCCATTTTGTTTTTTTCTGTCTAATCATACTTAATTTTATTTTATTATGTTAGTCACCATACAGTACATCATTAGTTTTTTTATGTAGTATGCCATGATTCATTGTTTTCATATAACACCAGGTGCTCCATGCAGTATGTGCCCTCCTTAATAGGGGGTAACCCATCCCCCCACCCCCTCCCCTCTAAAACCCTCAGTTTGCTTCTCAGAGTCCATAGTCTCTCATGGTTCGTCTCTCCATCCGATTACCCCCCCCTTCATTTTTCCCTTCCTTCTCCTAATGTCCTCCATGCTATTCCTTATGTTCCACAAATAAGTGAAACCATCTGATAATTGACTTTCTCTGCTTGACTTATTTCACTTAGCATCATCTCCTCCAGTCCCATCCATGTTGATATAAAAGTTGGGTGTTCATTCTTTCTGATGGCTGAGTAATATTCCACTGTATATATGGACCACATCTTTATCCATTCATCTGTTGAAGGGCATCTTGGCTCTTTCCACAGTTTGGCTATTGTGGACCTTGCTGCTATGAACATTGGGGTGCATACGGCCCTTCTTTTCACTACATCTGTGTCTTTGGGGTAAATACCCAGTAGTGCAATTTTTGGGTCATAGAGTAACTCTATTTTAATTACTATGTGTCTTGGTGTAGACCTACTTGGGTTGATTATTGCCAGGGACTCTCTGTGCCTCTGGATTTGGGTTTTTGTTTCCTTTCCCTGATTTGGGAAATTTTCAGCTATTTCTTCGAATAAAATATTTGCCTGTTTTTCTCTCTCTTCTCTTTCTGGAATCCTATAATGCAATGTTATTACACTTGATGGTACTGTTGAGTTCCCTAAGTCTATTTTTATTTATTATGTTCTTTCTATTTTCTCTTTCCTGTTCAGCCTGATTGTTTATTACTCTGTCCTCCAGGTTGGTGATCCATTCCTTGACTTCCTCTAGTTTACTAATTACTCCCTCTGGTGTATTTTTAATTTATTATTGAATTCCTCATCTCTGATTGGTTACTTTTTAGGTTTTTATCTCTTTGTTAAGGCTCTCACAGAGGTCCCCTACTCTTTTCTCAAGTCCAGTATTTTGATTACTTCAAAATCTCTTTCAGGCTTATTACTTACCTCCATTTTGTTTAACTCCCTTGCTGTGATTTTGTCCTATTCTTTCATTTGGGACATATTCTGCTGTCTTCTCATTTTTTACAACTCTGTGTGTCTGTTTCTTGTGTTAAAAAAGTCAGCTACATCTCCTGCTCTTGAAAGTAGTGGCCTTATGATGAAGAGTTCCTGCAGTGGCCTACAGTGAATTGTCCCTTGTTCACAACCTGGCACCTCAGTGGTGTCTTCTATGTGTGTTGCATGTGCCTTACTCTTGTAGCACAGTTGCATTTGCTTTCAGTCATTTGCAATGGCTCTCTTTGCCTGTTGTGGGCAGGGTTTGGTCCCTGTGGTGTTAGTGGGCCAGTCTGGGGCCAACTCTCTCTTGAGTTGAGTCAGACCAGCCATTTTCCAGAGATGCAGAAGCACTGAACTGCAGGGCACTTTCTGTTTGTTGTACAACAGAAGCTTTTGTTGGTGGGTGGGGCCTCTAGTCAGACCAGATGTTTGCCCCCAGCCCACTCTTGGGGCCCCAAATAGACCAGGGTGTGTGGTTATCTCCCCCTCTATCTAGGGCAGGAGTCACTTTGGAGTGGTGCTGGCCCTTGTTGGGGCTACTTGCACACTGCCAGGCTGTGGCAGCACTTGGATGGACTCTTACCAAGGGCTGTTGGAGGAGGCAGGTCTGCAAGAAAATGTGGAGGCAGGGCATGCAGGTCCCCTGTGGGAGGAGACCTGCAGCTGCCCTCAAAGACTCTTGTTGAGAAAGGCTGAGCTGGAAAAGGCATGTTTGAGGAAGAATCTGAGGGTAAGGCATGCAGTACTAGCAAGGTCCATTGTTGGCCCACAGCAGGAGGGAACTGCTGCTGCCTTGGAAAACTCCTGCTGAGGCTAGGATGGAGGAGAACATGTGGGTGGGGCATGCTTTTAGCAAGCTAGGTGGAGAGTGTTCAATGCCTTACTGGCTGAGTAATATTCCATTGTATATATGGGACATATATACAATTACTTCAGATGTCTGTGTATGTAAGTAGGGGTGGGGGTAGGGAGACCACCAGGTCTTTTGTTCTTAGAGAAGTGTCCCAAAGATCCCTGCGCCTTCATGTTCTATTTGTAAATGAATCTCCCTCCTGTATACCCTAGTCATTTTTCAAGCTGATGCGTCTATGCAGTATCTCAGTAAGGCCGTTTCTTTGTGCTGTCTCTTTAAGGCTGGGGACTCAGATGATCCTCTTGGTTTTCCCAGAGGTAAGCCTGCTGATTTTTTTAAAGTTCCAGGTGTTAAGCCCCACCGATTGTTAGTCCCCTTTGGTTTTCAAAGCTAGATATTACAGGGATCTGTCTTCCCCATGTGAGACCCCCTGCGTGGGGTACCTGGTGTGGGGGTCTGTTCCTGTACCTTTCCTGTATCCATGGCATCCCTCCCTGCTATGGACATGGACAATCCCTTGGGTCAGGTTAGTTCCTAACCATGTCTCTTTGTTGTTCTTCTATACATTTAGCTGTGGAGAGTCTTCTGTCAGTCTTCTGGTCATTTTCTGGGTTATTTACACTGATGTGGGCATTATCTAATTGTATTTTGGGACAAGGGGGCTTAGGATTCTCCTACTCCACCAACATCTCAGAAGTCCCCTATTGATTCTCTTAAGTTCTGTTTCATCTGCTGTCAAACACCACCACTGAGTTTTCCATTATAGTTATTCTTAAAATTTTTAGACACTGTTTGGTTCTTTTTCAAATCTACTTGGTCACTTTCAGTATTTTCCTATTTATGTCAAGTTTGTCTTTATTTTTTCAACATTTTAAGCACAGTTAACTTATAATCTGCTTTCCCAACTTTAACACCAGAAGACTTTGCGGATCTTTCTCTGTTGTCTTTTCTTTCTACTGATGCTTGCTTGGTATGCCTGGTTTTCATGTGTCCTCAGCTTTATTTTACTCTTTGTCCTTGAAGATAGGTATTTGTAATGATCCTTTGAGGATTAGTATGAAGACTTATATCTCCAGAGAAGATTTGTTTTCACTTCTGACTGGCCCTTGAGGGCAGTCATACTCTGGGATCACTTTTTGAGAGGTTATTTACTTTTTTTGTTGTTTGTTTGTTTATTTTTTGATGACCAAATTTTATGACTTTTTTCTTTTCCAGAATTTTTGTTTTTCCCTTCTCCACAGTGTAATTCTCCTTACAATTCCCTTTGGGTGTGGGCATGCAATTCTCTTCATGGGGAGTAGTTGGGACACATACTTAATTCTGTTTCATCTTTGGCTGAGGAGTTAGTCTTTTGAGGTCTGTCTTAATGTGAGGAAGGTCTCTACTGGTTTTTGTACCTTAAAAAGCTCAGATTTTTGCTTCTTTTTTCCTGTACGAAGCTGTCAAATCTGCAGTTTAATTTTGGGAGATTGGGTAAATGCCATATGAACAAAAGAAGCTTCCGTGATCCAGTTACACTTAGGATTTAGAATTCTTCAATATCTTATTATCTTTTCAACTCTTCTATCTTTTTAAAAAAATCATTTTGTCCAGTATTTTTAGTTTTCTTCAGCAAGAGGATTAGTTTGATAATATAGCCCACAATTTGCTATGAAATGGAATTTCTCACTCTGAATGTTATTATAATTCTTTTTTTAAAGATTTTTATTTATTTGACAGAGAGACACAGCAAGAGAGGGAACACAAGCAGGGGGACTGGGAGAGGGAGAAGCAGACTTCCCGCTGAGCAGAGAGTCTGATGTGGTGCTCAATCCCAGGACCCTGGGACCATGATCTGAGCTGAAGACAGACGCTTAATGACTGAGCCACCCAGGCGCCCCTGAATTTTATTATAATTCTAACAAAGAAAGTTCCCCCTTTCTACCTGAATGCTTTTATTTAAATTCATGTAGTCTATTCTGTTTAGTATTGGAATCTTAAGAACACAAAGTCTATTTTTAATAAATGAGGCTATGTTCACTTTCTTGAGAAAATTATTCTTGTTTTGTTTTTAATTTGACAGATTTATTAAGAGTATTGTTCCTGAAAACACTATCACAGAAACCATATGGGTTAAAATAGGAATCCACCTATTTCTCTTTAGTGGGATTATCATTCAATCAAGATTTTACTTTCATCCTCAGCAAATCAACCTTTAATCAGTAGGTAGCACTAGAACTAGTTATGAGTTTACAATATAGTTTATGATAAGGAAGAGAGCTAATTTTTTTTTCATTGAGTGGAAGAGGTGGAATATGTTATTCTCTTAACCATCAGATTTTCTTTTACTTCTTTTATTTAAACAGCAAACCAGTCACATTTGGATCAAGGAATCAGGACCTCTTTCCATATATGTTAACACACTTCTGTATAAGTTTTTATTTGAGGTTTTGGCTTCCTGTTTATGAAGTCATTCCAGAGAACCATTACTGAATTACACTGGTGCATAGTGTTGGGGGTCCAGACTTTGGTTTAGCTCCATCCCTAGTCTTCGCTCTCTGAGCCTGAATGCTCTCCTCCAGAAAAGAGGGGGAGATTGAAATTGACCACTCAAGATCAGGGTCTGTTAAATATCACTTAACAGCATCTTATATTTCATGAATTGGAATCCCTGGGGGACCTTTTAGGTCCAAGGGCTTTCTCATTTGTTCCTTAGTTTAATCCTCATAGCCAACCAGAAGGTGGATATCAGTATCCCTATTTCATTGATGCGAAAATTGAATTTCAGTAAAGTTAAGTGACTCAACAAGGTCACACAGCGAGAAAGAGGAAGAGTAGGGACTCAGAGCCAAATTTTCTGTGTCTAGGTTTAGCCCTCTTCCCACTATACCAGAGCTACATACTATATATTAAGTAGCTGGTATATCAGGAAATATTAAATAAGGAAGTACATTGTGAAATATTTAGAATATTATCAAAATAATATTTTAAACACAGATAGAATAACAGATTTCCCTAAAACAAGTATCATTCACACATTATTTTTACTTAGAAAACAAAATAACTTGCACAAATCATAACACTATTCTTTTAAAAATGCCATTACGTTCTTTATATGACATTGCTTAGATTTGGTACCTATTGGCTACTGTAGGCTTCTAATCTTAACAATTAGTCAATTTTGATTTGATCCCACCTAACTCTCAGCCTCATTTCCACTCATGAGTCACTGTAGGTATACCAAGTGTCTTGTACTTTAAGAGTCATGTGGTGTCTTAGGCCTCTGTTCCTTCCACTCGGAATGCCCTCCTCTAAACCTTCCTCTTCGTCCCCTTTTCCACTGCCCCTCCTATTCCTGTCCAGTGAATTTGTTTTTAATTTAAAACTGCTCAAATGTCACCTTAGCTGTGAGACTTTCCCTGGCCATGGAGTCAGAATTTTCCAAACCTCAATTCTCTGGTGGTACCATGTTTATACTTCCATTAACATTTAGCTCACTGCATTAGAATTATTTCCTTACATGTGTGTGTTCCCCATTGGACAATGAGTTCTTTGAAAGTGACTCATTCATCTCTATACATATAATGCATGGCACTGCATAAATGCTTAAATTAATTAAAAATCTCAAACTGACACACCTGACAGTTCTTCCATATGATTATAAACTTTATTTTTTTAGGTGTAGAAACTATTTGTGATTATAAACTTTAAAAGTTTGAATCTCTTCCATCTGTGTCCCTCCTCCCTCCCATGTCTTCAAGACATGCCTTGAGTCACAGAGAGGACACAGATTACCTTCTCCTCTCAGCATAGGTGGAGAAGGTTCCAGAGATTTACTCTGGAGGCAAATTGCCCAGTCTGCTACTACGGAAAAGGAGATAGGTTCAAGAAAGAGTTTGCATCTATTTAAGAGATGGGGGACATTCTCCTGTATTAAGGAAAACCTGCTGTGCCTACCCCTCCTTCTGCAGAGGCAGTCTGGTTGTGAGGGAATAAGATGTTGTGGGGAGGCACAAAGCATCAGCATAAAATCCTGAAAAGAATAGGAGAAAGTTTTGATCAGACGGGGTCCTGCACTGCCAAGGGGGAGCAGTCTGGGTTTCCTTACTGACAATCGTTTCCTAAGTAGGTATATGTAAGAGAAAGACTCAGGAGCATCCTTCTATTTTAAGATTACCTCCATAGGTGCTCTATTTCTCTTTGCCTTGATTTGATATTTCCAAGAAACTCTTTAAACCTTCTTCATTTTTCTAAATTGGCTTCCCTTTGGGCACATCCATTGACCATTGACAGGACGATTAAACACGATCATGAGTAAGAAAGCCTTGAGCTCAATGCTTGGCATGCAGCATGCTCCAAACAAATGGTAGCTGAATCTGAATCACTGTAAATTAGAAAATTGATTTTCTGGTTTACAAATGAGCCTTGGGTGAGCCTGAATGCTGTGAGCCACTCTCCTGTGGTTTTAATGAGTCAACCTACAAGGGCCTGGAATATCAGAAGTTATAACATCTCAGCCTACAGGGAGAAAACCTGCAGCTCAGCCTAGCGCAGCTGACCTTACCATGGCATGTGGGGTATCGTGGCAAGTTTGGCAGAGGCCAAACTGGGATCTGCATCCTGCACTTTGGCTCCTAGCAAGACCTCTGCAAGAAACTTTTGGAGCCCGGGAGAAACCAATGATTTCCCAGTCCTCTGTTTTTGTCTGGTCATAGTCCTCTTCTCATCCCTCAAAGTGAGACTGGAAGCATGTGATCTGAATGAGGGAGGCAATGGAAGGGACAGAACAAGGAATAAAACACTAAAGTTGCAGAGGTTCAAAAGTGTTAGGGAAATGGCCCAGTTGAATCCTCAAAACTCGCCCAATGTCAACAAAACACGTCAGACTTGTGCTAGTAGATGCACAGTTGGTGCTTGATTCTTGTGTTTAATAGCTTTGGAATGTTTGTTTTGCTATATTGCTATTTAATGGGAAACATTTTGAAGTTTGAACCCTAAACCTCAAATTTATACTAGAAAGTTTAAAAAATGGAATACTTCATTAGTTATATATGTCTTGATTACCTCCAAGCTCTCCAGCTTTCTGAAGGCACCATCTTGTTTGACATTCACATGAAATAAATCAAGTTTCCAACTTAAATAACCAGAAGTCCAAGATTCTCAATACTTCTGCACATTCACAAAAAGAGGGGCTAACTCTGGCCTACAGTTGCCTGTAACTTCCTGTTTTGGCTCAGTCATTAAGAACTTCCCACCTTTACTTCACCATAATGCTGCCTGCTCCAAATCTGTGTTGTCTTTCTCTCCTAAAGGGGAATGAAAACTCCTCTCCTTTGTTATCCACAGCAACACTGCACTAATTCAACGATGATACGGTGACAGAATTGTCCTAAAGATTTGGCATAGTGAAGAGCATTTCTGCCCAGATTCAGAAACCACTAGAAATTACACGCCAATCATTACCATTCTAAAATTTCTTGATTCCCCAGTGTTATTAATCAGTTCTCTTCTTGGCATCTATTTGTTGTTTTCTTGCAGAAAACCGCTCTACCCTCACCTCTGTTCCTTGAATTCTAGGGCTCCAATTCCTTATTTCTCAGGCAGCTGCCTGAGAAATCACTACCTAGAGATAGAGATATATATATACACCTACATATATGTATACATTTATACACCCATATGCATACATATGTATATGTATCTGTCAGGTATGTAACAGGATATTGTGGCTTTTCCCTCTATCTGGGAGTTCTAGGGGGGATTCTTAAGATTGTGGATAACTTCAGGAAGGTATAGAAGACAAGCAGAGGGGTGTTTAATTCTGATCTCATCTCCTGAGGGATGCTCTAGGAAATCACCTGCAGAGCTTGACCTGTGCCTGCTGCTATTGAGGAACGTGATTTATACCTAAAATTTATAAAGGAAAGTGCTTAAGGGGAACCATTTGGAACCATTTGTGGCAGGAGAGCAAGGACACAGGGCTGGATTCAAAATGATCAGCTCTATTAAATACGGACCAGATAGGCACTGATGTAGGAGCTGAACCTGGGCCACCTTGAAAGCTTCTGCCCAGCAGGATCTCCTGGAAGGCACATGAGCCCATGATGGGGAGCATGTATGGGGTGGATCACTGGATGCTAGGGCTGTTGGGAGAGTAATGAGCAACCAGCTGGAGGTGACAGAGGTGGTATCTCCTGTGATATGGGAAAAGCGGGAGAGAAATGCACAGGAATACGGGTTTCTAAAGACTCTCCATAGGTGGAGACCACGAGGCACGGAGAGGGCAGTGAGGGAGGGGGGCTTTCTTGGTGGCCACCAATGTCACAGGCAGCCATACCAGTCAGGCCGAATCTTTTCTATCTCCTCTATCTCCCCTCTCCCTCCTTCTGAGCCCTGGAAAACCAGACAGCCTAGTGAGTAGAAGAGGACAAGAATGAAAGTCAGAAGCTGAGCCAGCTTCCTTCCCTGCTGAGGCTCTCCACGCTTCCACCAGCCCAAGATGCAGGAGGACAGGGAAGAGGGTTTGACTTTGAGAGTAAGGTTTTGATATGAGGACTAAACAGCGTATTTTATATTGGACTATTCCCTGGTACATGTGAGTGACAGGAGAAGCTGTTGTATGTCTTTGGAGATTGCACCCAGAGGCAAGAAGATGATTGACAAAACGTGTTGGAAGGCAGTCGCATAGAACAACAGAAGAAGCTAATTTATAATTTCACCCCTACTGAGTGCAAATCATTCAGTAAAGCATTTTGTCTCTGTCTTCCTCCCTC
The DNA here is from genome assembly GCF_003265705.2 of Callorhinus ursinus. Taxonomy (NCBI): domain Eukaryota; kingdom Metazoa; phylum Chordata; class Mammalia; order Carnivora; family Otariidae; genus Callorhinus; species Callorhinus ursinus. Next base: position 27,779,141 of record NW_027397082.1, read on the forward strand.
TGTCTCTTCGTTTTCCTCCTCTCTCTCACACACAAACATTTATATTCTGTTTTGTATGCAGATAAATTTTTCTTTGACTCAACTTCTCCCTTCTAGACAAGCATAGAGCCTTCTGTTTCATAACCAGACATCCATGTACTTGCTTGTTTTCTTTGGTTTTTAAATAGAAGGGCATGTCTTTCCCTATATGGGTTTTAATTGAATTCCCCCCTCGTGTATGAGCTGCCCCAATTGTCTTCCTCCAGTAACTATACATCTTTATGTTCCTCCCTGCTACCATGTATTCAATACTGTTCCAACCCTCTAGAAACCTTTGATGTGTATCCTGATTTTGATGCAAGTTTCAGAGCATTAGCATACCTGGAGTTCCATGACCGATGATGAAGTCCATTCTTACCACAACCAAATACTCAACACATCTTCACCAAGTAATGCCCCGTCCCCTTCTCCCTGATAACCCACACCAAACCTCAGGAGTTGGCTGAGCTGCTCTAAGTTCAAGTCCAGCAAAAACATGGCATTGCTGCTGTCTCTGCCTGTGTCCTTGGAACTTATGCTACAATGTCACAGTGGCTACTTTCAGAAATTTATGAGCCATCGGTCCTTGCAGACTACTTAGCAGGCTCTCATCTGCCTCCAAGCCAGAGAATTCTTTCTGAGTCTGCTGGGAACAGGGTCACCATCTTTTTTTTTTTTTTTTAATCCCATATTTCCTGTAAGTGTCCACTTTCTCCCTGGTCTATTCCAATCAGTTGGTGGTGGGTCTCTCCACTAACACGGGCCTCTACACCTCATTCTTCTTTTTTAGCATATTCTTCTTAGCCTTTTATAGATTCATGGCAGTGTGTGTTTGGCTCCAGAGTGTGTGTGGCTATTTTAACAGAAAGTGTCTCCCTTTCTTATGGCAAAAGAGGCTCTTTGAAGACCAAGCAAATATTTGGTTTGAAACAATGGCTGCAAATCAGGCATCAGCCAAAGACATCTTTTTTTTTTTAACCACATGGTAATTACATATGATTTTTCAAATTTGAAAGCCTTAGAAGGCTATTCATGCTCCAGTTTACTTCCCTTTCCATCATTCCTTGGTCTGTTGATTCATTTATATTACTTGTCTATCTTCTGTGGACATTTGGGTTTGTACATTCTGGAATAAAGTCATCTTTGACAAATCTGCTCAACAAAATAATGACCCCCACATCTTAATCCTCAGCATCTGTAGACATGTCACCTTACCTGGAAAAAAGGGACTTTGTGGATGTGATGAAATTAAGGATTTTGAGATGGGGAGATCATCAGGGATTATCTAGGTGGGTCCACTGTAATCACAAGGGTCCTTAGAGAGGTGGACCAGAGGGTCAAATTTAGAAAAGGGAAATGTGACAATAGGAGCAGAGGTTGGAGTGATACACTTTGAAGACAGAGGAAGGAGCTGCAAGTCAAGGAATGCAGGTGGTCTCTGAAAGATAGAAAAGTAAGAAAACCAATTCTCCCCTCGAGTCTCCAGAAGGAACACAGCCTTACCCGCATTTTGATTTTAGCCTCATAAGACTCATTTCAGACTCCTGACCTCCAGAACTATAAGATAAGTTTCTGTTGTCTTAAACCACTAGGTTTGTGGTACTTTGTTAAAGCAGCAGGAGGAAATATATACGGTTAATCAGAAAGCAATTGCCTGACCCTCCTTTGTACCAGCGTCTTTACCACTTGGTCTCTGGCTATTAGAGGTGTCGCTTTCATGAGGAAGGAACAGATTCAATGGGGGTAAGACTCCGTGCTTGGAAGTTTGCTGCCTTTCTGAAAATAAGGCAGAGGACAGTAATTGTTTCCTTCCATCTACTGAATAAATAATGATTCATAAACTAAAGTTCACTAAGCTAATGTCTCCATGGGCTTTAGACTCTCTTACCTTTAGTGCTCTCACCCAGATAGCAGTCAGAGATGGATGAAGAACATCCTTTTCCTTCAAAGACTTTTGACAGTCACCCCTAGTTATTTTCCCACACGCCCGCTTTCATGCATATGGACACATGGTAACTTCATCTCCTGTTTTTTACCGCTCTTCTTCCTACTTACTCCTTGCTCTTCCTTCCCTCAAGGTCATTGCTTCAAGGACACTCTTTTCATGCTTGAAATTCCTACTTATGACGACAAACCTACATTTTAGTGACTGATGTGTGCATTCAGGAGAAGGAGCCTCTAGTGCTCATTTAAAAAAATTCAAGTGTAATTAACATACAGTGTTATATTAGTTTCAGATGTACAATACAATGATTCAACAATTCATCCTAAGTGTGCTCTTAATCCCCTTCACTTGTTTGACCTGTGCCCCACCCGCCTCCCCTCTGGTAATCATCAGTTTTCCTCTATATTTAAGAGTCTGTTCGTTGGTTTGTCTTTTTTTTTTTTTTGACATTTTATTTATTTGACAGAGATACAGCAAGAGAGGGAACACAAGCAGGGGGAGTGGGAGAGGGGGGAGCAGGCTTCCTGCTGAGCAGGGAGCGTGATTGGAGGCTCTATCCCAGGACCCTGGGATCATGACCTGAGCCGAAGGCAGACGCTTAATGACTGAGCCACCCAGGCGCCCCTGGTTTCTCTTTTATTCTTTGTTCATTTTTTTTAGGTTTCTTAAATTCCACATATGTGTGAAATCATATGGTTGTCTTTCTCTGACTTATTTCACTTAATGTTATACTCTCTAGATCCATCCATATTGCAAATGGCAAGATTTTATTCTTTTTTAGGCTGAGTAACATTTCCGTGTGTGTGTGTACGTGCAACACATCTTTAACCATTCATCTGTGGATGGACACTTGGGTTGCTTCCATTATCTTGGCTATTGTTAATAATGCTGCAATAAACATAGGGGTACATGTATCTTTTTGAATTAGTGTTTCCATTTACTTTGGAAGTATATACCCAGTAGTGAAATTACTGGATCATATGGTAATTCTATTTTTACATTTTTGAGGAAACTCCATGCTGTTTTCCGCAGTGGCTGTACCAGCTTGCATTCCCTCCAGTGCTCATTTTAAAGAGCCACTTTCCATGTTAACAATGATAATAATTAGACTGAATAAAGGGGATAGATAGGTTTAATATTTTACCTCCCCAGTGGTGCCAAGGAAGATGTCTTTGCATTGACTATTTCTTCATTTCTTTCAACTGCTGACTGTGAAATGTAACTTGATTTAGCATATGGTGGCAAAGCCATGAGACAACAGATACAAATACAGTTTGGGTTTTCATCAACATTTGCAATCAACAACCATGGACCTATATTTCAAGGGAGACGGTGGTAACAGATGCCATCCCTGGAGGATCTCCAAGTCAACCAGGTGTAATGGCTAAAAAAGAGACATAAAATGGGAGTGTAGGATGAAGCACCTGTTGGTATGACTCCTGTGGTTATTGGCTGCTAAAGAGTTTAATTTGAAATAGTCAACAGAGGGAGATAAAAACTGGGTCATTTCCCACGGCCAGGTATTTAAAGCATGTAAGGAAGCAGACTGCATGAATTTGGATAGAACTTATATTGTCTCATTATGAGAAGAATATCTCAAATTATCTAGGGTTCTTAGGTAACACAGACTCTGGCAATTACACCTTCCTTCTTTGCTTCATGTAGACCTGGTCTAACCAAAAAATGAAATGTCTGAGAGGAGAGATCCCAAACCAGTGGCCTCATGCAAGTCAGGTCTGCGATGTATTGGTTTTTCTACTCTAATATTTTTTAATAATGTGCTTTCCTGTAGGCAAGGCATAAGCAGTCCACACCATTCCCTCTTCTACAAAACCATTTTTGCCTATTTACAGAACTTGCCTATTATACACAGAATAATAGTCCCCCAAAGATGTCCATGTTCAAATTCCCAGAAGCTGTGAATATATCACCTTACAGGGCAAAAGGGCCTTTGTAGATGGATTAAGTTAAGGGTCTTGAGATGGGAAAGTTATCCTTTGTCGCCTTACTGACTTTGAAGATGAAGAAGGGACCAGAAGCCAAGGAATGCGGGTCAGCCTCTGGAAGCTGGGAAAGTCAAGGGAGAAGATTCTCCCCTAGAGCCCCTAGAAGGATATTAGCCCTGTTGACACCTTGATTTTATCTTGTTGAGCTCCATTTTGGATTTCTGATCCCCACAACTTTGAGATAAGTTTTTGCTGTTTTAAGCCACTAAATTTGTAAGTCTGTTACAGCAATGATAGGAACCTACCATGTTGCCTAACCCTGAAGTTTTTGAGTTCAATAAAACTGAAAAAGAGCTGTAGTAACAACAGGTAATATTTTGAGTGCTCACTACCTATATACCAGACACTTTCTATGATTAACCCATTTATTCCTCAAAACAGTTCTATGAGGCATGTGCCATTATGAATCCCATTTTTCAGATGAGGACTGATGACCAGATAGGACAAATAAGTTGCCCAAAGTCAAGTGACAGTGGCAGGGTTTGAATTCAGGCAGTTGGGCTCTGAAACTTCTTGTTCAGATTATTGCCTTCATTTTAATTGGTGTTAGAGTGGGCAGGTCCTGGTCATCCGCCACTCAGTGAGGAATCACTTACCTTTCCAAGCCTAAGATTCCTCCTTTAGAGGTCAAGGGAATTTGGCATAACAGAATTTTTTAAACTTTTAAACAGAATTCTTTCATCCCCACTAGATGAAGTCATGCGTGAGACTCCATTATTGAACAAACAAATGCGATAAGCATGAGGATTAGTGCTGGGGTTGAGGCAAAGAAGGGGCTGGATCTTGTCCTCTTGTTTGGTCCATGAAGTATCACATCAGAGCTCCAGGGTACCAGGGATCACTGTCTGGGAAGCACCTGACCACATGACGTCTAAGGTCTTTTCTAACTCCAGTGGTATCTGGTCTTTAACATGACATCTTAGAAAACATTTGGGAAGTTGAATAAATAGCAAGTAGTAACAGATGTAAGATGAATCCTCTGGCCTGGTAAAACAAAAGGTATGGGTCATTTTTCTTTTTGGTTTTATTTTAGGTCATATTTCCATTTTTGGTCTTGTTCAGATGAGTTTGGAAGCCTCCATATGCTGGGCGCATTCCCTATTCTCATACTGAACTAAGCCCTGCAGTGGGCAAATCTCCAGTGTAAAGACAGCAAAACAAGCGTTCCAATTTTGTGAGCTGCTATATTGCAAACCCTGGGTTGGTTCTTCACAGGAGCATACAGATTTGCTTCATGTGATTTTCCTCACTCTGTTCTTAACCTCCCTCTTAGTGTTGATGAAATCCAGTCAGTTGGTCTGTCTGATAAATGACCTGAAATCATTCATTAATAATAACATATATTTGCCTCGGCAAAGACAATCGAACTGAAAGGGACTCTGGAGGTGACCAAGGCAAAATCCAACTTTGCATTCTCACATCTATTGTTCCCATTTACCCCTGTCCCTTTCTGCAGGAAATGCTATAAAACAGACTTGAAGGAACTTAACCAAGAGGCAGGATTCAGATGTCCAAATTCCAAGGTGACTTAGGCCCCTAGAAGAATAATAGGTGAAAGAGTTGGAAAGCCACTGAGGCAAAAATGATTCCTCATTTTTTCAAGTCAAACTTGTATTTTCATACAGACATTCATTCAAATCAATGTCTTAAAAATACTGCGTCTGACCACATGTCAGGCCCTATTGTAAGTGAGAAAGTTGTAAGGATCTTCAGAGAATGTGTAACCTCGTAGGAGAGAGACCTATACATAGAAAAATCATTATGAAAGGACAGTTACTATATTCTTAATATATTCAGTATAGAGAGGGCAAGGAGATTGTGAAATCTCAGGAGTCGAGGAAAGTTTCTATAGCAGGTACTCTTTGGGTTTAGACTTGAATTGTCACCGAGAGTTTCATGGATGCGCAAGAAGGGGTCAGGATGCCGTGCAAAGAATAAGCCAAATGTGTATGGGCCTGGAGACCTGTGTGAGTGAAGGCATCTTCTGAGAATTAGAAGACAAAGTAGTCAGGGACATGCAGGTTAAAACTGGTAGAAGAGGCAGGATGCCAGATCAAAAGGGGTCTTGTAAGCCAGGCAAAGTAGTTTAGATAATATTCTGTAGGGACAGGAAACCGCTAAAGAACTTTGAAATGGTAGCAATGATTTAGAAAGATGAAGCCCATGAGAGTATGGAGCACGGGCTTCCATGACCCTATGACTAATGGGGAAGAAGGGACATGGTTAGAAGAAAAACCACTATTAGTGAAGCTATAGTCGGTTGTTCAGATGAGAGATGAGGGGCCCGATCTGGAGTGGTGGAGTTGGTCATGGAGAGGCAGGCGGGGTTCTAGACGTATTTAGGTAGAGGAATTCCAAGAACTTGGTGGTGGACTGAACATGAAGGGCAAGGAAAAAGATTCTAGGATAATGTCTTGGCTTCTGGTTCGAGATACTGGATATTCATCCAGAGAAGCAGAGAATATAAATGGAAGAATGGTTTTGTTGAAGATGACAAGTTTTGTTGTGGATATGTTGATTTTGAGGCATTTGCAAGGTAACTAAGAAAAAATAGTGATTAGTTTCTTAGATTCTGGGAATCGGGAGTGAGGTTTTGTCAGAAGCTGCAGGTTTTGAAGTCACAAACTTAGATTAGTTTAACTCCTGGTCGTGGATGAGATGGTCCGGTTTCTGAGAGACCTTAAATCTTAATCTAAAAATAAGGATAATTTCTTTCATGCATGTGGAACCCAGTGAAAGTATTTTTCTTCTGTGAGTCCTGGAATAGGGCGATAGTAGTGAAACGGGCTAAGATTTTTTAATTAATTTTTTCAGTAGCGTTATTTGATAAATATCGGAAGTCCTCCGAAGCAGACTATTTTTCTTAACAAACAAAAATTTGGTAAAATGGAAGAAGTGCATCAGGATTAGTAGCAACTCCTCAAGGGAGTCCAAGCAGAGTTGTACTTTGTACCTCCTAGATGCTCAATCAGGATTTGTATCCGTGTTTGCCCTTAAGAAGAGCACAACATGTAACACTGTAACTAATTCTGTACAACGGAGGTCTCAGAGGTGCTCCTCTGAAAACTCCCTAGCACCTGTTTAATTAATACAAGGGAACAACATAATTGGGGGATTTTCACTTCACAGAATCTGCTCAATTCTTCATTTCCCTTTTATCAGAAAACTGTCATTATAAATCAGTCTGAGAGTTGAACTATTCACTCTTCTCATTATTGCATTTTGTATTTGCAACAAAAAGCTGTCAGTGAAGGATGTGGTTAGGTTAAAAATGGATTTTTTTTTTTTTAACTGAAGGGTAAGGCCACATACCTAGGAATTCAAAAAAGTTAGCAAACCATTTTGCTGTCTTTTGTTTTCATAAAGACTCAGATTGCTGCAAGAATTCTTTGGTTTTACCAGTCCAGCTACACAGACTGGAGGAATCATGCAAAACCAAGTCTAGTCCAGGAATTAATGCCAATCCCGGGAGTCATTGACATCACATTGATACTCTCCCAATGATCCAGGTTCATATATGTTTCTTTGTAAAGATTACTTAATTACTAAGAATAAATATGGTTAATTTTAATGAAAATTTAGGCTACAGATAAAAGAATAAAGAATTTTTAAAACTCACCTATGCCTTATTGGGGCATTGTTAAAAGACCAAATAAAGTAAAAATAGGGACGAGTGTCATTGTTGTGAAATACTCTTTCCCTCCTTCAGTGCACAGCCAAATACTCCTCACCCTTCGTGTCTGAGCTTAAATACAACTTTTTTCTCCTTACCAACCTTGGCTCCTCTTGTTAATGTTAGGGTGTTCCAAGAGAGCTTGTATACTCAACACACAAAATGGAAGAAAGGTGGAGAGCTACCCCCAGGTAAGCCATGGTGTGTTTGAAATGTCTGATAAACAACAGATTTGAAATCTGTGGTTGGACACATTAGTTTGTAGCTCAGTGGCAAGATCAGGCCTGGAAATCAGGCTAGTGATCTGGGTAGAAATCACCAAATCTAAGAAAGTAGATAGGAGAGGGCTGTGGGGCTGAGCACCATTAAGATGTTGCACAGAGGCCAAGCCTGCATAGAGGATGGGAAAAGCATGGCTGGTTCTGTCTCGATACCCCAGCGGGAGGATGCACCAGTTCTGTTAAGTCTGCAGAGAAGTCAAGAGAGGGTAACAGAGAATGATTTCCTCCACCTCTGCCTGCTTGCATCTAACTCACCCCTTTGACTCTCATGAATACCACTTCCTCCAGCAAGTCTTGTGTTACGATTCCTTGACTATGTCAGTCTCTCCCCATACCTTCTGCTTTCACTAAAATCCCTCCTGTACTTCTGCTATTGCTAGACCAGACACCCGTCTCCTTTCTCGGACTATATACTCCTGGAGGGTGAGGGCCACGCATTCCTTGTTTATCATATTTTCGGGACTTGGCCCAGAAACGCCACACAGTTGGTGCTAAGAAGTATTTGCTGAATGAATGAATACGTGAAGCAACTAGACATCTTACATTTTTCTTTTGTCTCCAAGTCAAGGGAATATATAAAACTGTCCTCTTCCCCAGTTAATTTTTTGTTGTTGTTTTGAAGCATCAGGGCCTGGCACTCCCTTTGCCTGGGATGATTTGCATCTCCCATTGTCCCTTTCCTCTTCTTTTACCTCTTTCAGGCAGCGCACTTTGACTAGCTCTCTGCACATCTTGAAGAAAGCCCTGATTTTTTGCTTACAGCATAACCTGTGGGCCTTACCTATATTATTTGTGTTGCTTTTCTCTATTTATGGAGTCTCAAAGTGGTAAAGTGGAAAGAAGCCTAGAATAAGAACTAAGAAGTACAGGCTCTAGTTTGAGCTCCACCAGCAACCAGCTAGGAGTCAGGGGTCTGGACCAGCTAGTTACCTCCTCTGTGAAAATCTGTAACAGTGTCTTCTACTTTCTTAAAAGGTCTGTATCTTTTTATTTTTCTCATTCATATCTCAACCTCTGTTGAGTGTTCTCTACCAAACTTAGCCCACAAAGAACATTTTAAATATACTTATGTGAATATATTCAAGAACTAGGATTTACATTTTACATGGCTTTATAAATTTATAAAACTAGAAAGTATCTTCAGGGTTGGTGATGCCAAACTCTCATGCCAGGCATGCGTGTCTCTCTCTCTCTCTTTTTTTTTTTTAAAGATTTTATTTACTTGACAGATAGCAAGAGTAGGAACACAAGCAGGGGGAGTGGGAGAGGGAGAAGCAGGCTTCCCACCGAGCAGGGAGCCAGTTGTGGGGCTCGATCCCAGGACCCTGGGATCCTGACACTTAACCCACCTGACTGAGCCACCCAGCTGCCCCATATGTATATGTTTCTTATGATCCTTTTAATGTGCTCTGAAATTGAGTTTGCTAGTATTTTGTTGCAGACTTTTGCATTTATGTTCATCAGGGATATGTGCCTGAAGTTTTCTTGTAGTGTCTGTCTGGCTTTGGTGTGAAGGTATTGCCAACTTTGTAAAATAAATTTGGAAGTGTTTCCTCTTTTACAATTCTTTTTTTTTTTTTTAAGATTTTATTTATTTGTCAGAGAGGGAACACAAGCAGGGGGCGCGGCAGAGAGAGAAGGAGAAGCAGACGCCCTCCTGAGCAAGGAGCCCAACGTGGGACTCCATCCCAGGACCTGGGATCATGATCTAAGCTGAAGGCAGACATTTAACCGACTGAGCCACCCAGGAGTCCCCTCTTTTTCAATTCTTGAACAGGTTTGAGAAGTATGGGCATTCATTCTTCTTTAAATGTTTGGTAGAATTTGGCAATAAAACCACCTGGCTCTGGATTTTTTGTTTTTGGGAGACTTCATTAGTGATTCAATCTTCTTGTTTGTTATTGGGCTGTTCAGATTTTCTGTTTCTTCGTGATTCAGTCTCACTAGGTATTCTTTTGATTCTGTTCTTTTGATTCTTTCTAGGAATTTATCAGTTTCTTCTAGGTTATCCCATTTGTTGGCATACAGTTGTTCATAATCTCTTATGATTCTTTTTATTTCTGTGACATTGGTTATAACGTCTTTCATTTCTGATTTTGAGTCTTTTCTTAGTCTAGTCAAGAGTTTGTCAATTCTGTTTATCTTTTCAAGAAACCAACTATAGTTTCATTGATCTTTTGCTATTCTCTATTTTGGCTCTAATGTTATTTCCTTCCTTATGCTAACTATTGGCTTAATATGTACACATTTTTCTTAATAAGGTGTTTAACACTCATCAGGTGCTTCTTGAATATTCTCAGTGATAGGAGGGTCATGATTTTACTTTTTTCTTGTTTGTCATTAAGAAAAATTTCCAAAGGATTCAATTATCATAAATCTTAATATATACTAAAAATTCAAATACATTTAAAATGAATGTATTTTATTAGCTCTAAATAGAAACCATTAAAGTCTAATGCAATTTATGGTTGATGATAACTCATTTGATTTTCTAACAATTTCTGTATTATTTTCATTAATAAATTTTAACTCCTTTCCTCAAGTATTTTATGTTACTAGAATAACTTTAAAATAATCATACCACATTAGGGTGCCTGGGTGGCTCAGATGGTTAAGCGTCTGCCTTTGGCTCAGGTCATGATCCCAGGATCCTGGGATCGACTCCAGCATTGGGCTCCCTGCTCCTTGGGAGCCTGCTTCTCTCTCTGCCTCTCTCTCTCTCTCTCTCTTTCTCATGAATAAATAAATAAAATCTTAAAAAAATCATACCACATTAATACATATTTCAATGAAATGTTAAGAAAATTAGAGTTTCAAAAGAAATGCATATTAAAGGGTTTAAATACTTTTCAGTTGAGATATGCAGCCTATTAAAAAGAAAACCACAGGCCCAAAATGGATTCACTTGTGTTAAGGCCACATCAGTAAACCAAGACTTAAAACCTAACCTAATCACAGTTTCAACCCCTGCAGAATTGTAAACTTTATCCAGCCTAACTGGAATGTCCTGGTCAACACTAGGAGGACAACCTTGCCAAAAATAATGCTTTGTTTTTGCTAAGAATTTCCTTTTTCTTCTCCTTCTCTCTTTAAAAACCTTTCATCTTCTGCAGCTTGATCAAAAAGCTTCCCTCTAGATGGGGTACTGCCCAATTTATGAATCACTTACTCAAGCTAATGAAATCTTCAGATTTTGTTTTTTAACAGACTTGACATGGGAACTTGATATGTTATGGAACCTGGACTGGATCGCCCGATGGAAGAACCAAGCGGCACTTGGAGATCTTGGAGGATAGGAGATTTATTTAATGCTGGTGGGCTCAGAGGAGAGTGATCTCCAAAGGTCTGAGCCCCAAGCACAAACAAAGGGGGTAATTTATACACTTCTACTTCCACATACTTGGCACCTTTGGTGCATGCATGAAGAGGGGCAGGGAAAAGAACCCGGATTGGCACGTGTGGGAAGAACCCCAAAGAGCCCCAGGGCAAGGACTGGGACTCTCTCACTGGCTCGGTTGGCCATCTCAGGACACAGGTTGCCCGTATCATATAAACTATGAAATGGCAAAAATAGAGTTGCTACGCCATTAAAGCTCTTCCAGGGAGTTTTTCCTTTTAGCGTACTGTGTTCTGATAAAATCATGTTCATTGGTCAGTGGTCCCTGCCAGTGATCTTTGTGTAGCCTTTAATAATTTACAAAGATGAAATTGTTTTTGAGGTTTCACAACTTGAGAAAACCTGTTCATGAGAAGTAGCTAAGCATGCAAGGATAGATTTAAAGATTTCAGACCTTGAAAGAGATTGATGTTTACCTTTTCCTTATGACAATTTAGGGAGGCCAGTAAGCTAAGGAAGTTAGTCAAGACAATACAGCTATTAGCGTCAGGGACAGAAGTGGAGGCCAGCACTCCTAAATCCAATGCTTGCTCTGCTTCACTATCTGCATGAGGTGAGAAATCTAAATGTAAAAATGAGGCTTGTGTAGGTCTTTCCAGCAGGGTTCAGCAAACTAAAGCCCATAGGTCAAACTTGGTCTGTTTTGTAAATATAGTTGTAGCACAGACATTGTTACATATTATTTATGGCTTATTTCCTGCTGCATGGACAGAGTTGAGTATAGTTGACCCTTGAACAATGGGTCGGGGTGGGGGTTAGGGCTGCCAACACCTCCACACAGTCAAAAATCCATATATAAGTTTTGACTTCCCAAAAGGTTAACTTTTAATAGCCTGCTGTTGACTGGGAGCCTTACCAATAACATAAACAGTTAATACATATGTGGTATATGTATTATATACCATATTCTTACAATAAAGTAAGCTACAGAAAAATGTTATTAAGAAAATGATAAGATAAAATACACTTACAGTACTGTACTGTACTTTTTTTATTGAAAAAAAAAATCTGTGTGTTATAAGCGGACTTTGTAGTTCAAACCCCTTTAGTTTTGTTTTTGCTCCATACCCTCTACAAGGCTCTGTCATCCATGGCCCTCCCTTGCAGTATTCTGCATCTCCCTGTATTTTTACTCTTCTCAGTAGAATTACAACAGACTTCAGTCATACAAAATCCTGTATTTAAGGAAAGAGCTGATAAATTAATTCAGTCTAAGACATTAATGACAAATCTGACATAATATGCTATATACAACTGAGTCTATTCTCATTTTAACAGACAAGAATTTCTAAAGCCAAATAAATTAGTCTCAGGTGCTTGAATTAATGGCCTTGTGGCAGGCCTTCCAAAGTAGGTCTTATGGTCAAAGATACCTTCTTTTGATAACCTAAGTCATTTCCTATTTTGGCCATATTTATAGGTAAGGTAGCTTCGTAATAGAAGTTGGATTCTTAGTTTCAGCATTGAATCTCTGCTTATTAGATATGTTTTCAAACTGGGAGCTTTCCCTGCTAACACCATAACCTCCTTTTTAAAACACTTTCACTTTTGTTTTTTGCCAAATACTTCAACTAATACTGCCCCAGAATGATAATAAATCAGCAGTTCTACTGAACACCTTTTGACTCTCTTGGAAATGACATTACTGCATTTCATTGCCTATTAAATAGACCTATTAGCTAACATTAGCAACTTTTCTCCCTTCCTTGCTGTGTCAGGGAAAATTAGGCCCTGAAAAATGATTGAAATACAATGCCTGTGGCCAGCCTTTTCCCAGCTGAATTTTCCACAGTGATAACCAGTAACCCATGAATGTGGCATAGTTTAAAAGACTTCCAAGGAAATTGCCTCATCTAATCTAATGAAGGGAGTGGGTTGTGCCTTGGAAAGAAAAGATTTGACAAATTATCATTTCTTGCATGGTTGCTCTGTTGCCACCTTCCCTTTCTCCAAAGGGATGAACCAGGCATAGGCTCTGACATGGTGGGTTGGTTTGGGGAAGCTGATTTTGCTGGTGACGGAGTGGCTTAGGTAGGGAAAGCTTAGAAATAATCAACAGTGTCCTGGGAAGCACTGAAATTCAGAAATAGATAAGTGGACTTTTTATCACATGCGGAGGCAAACCAAGAACATTCGGAGCCAGTTTTACATTGTAATTGGGTCGGGAGAAAAAAAAAAACGAAGGGGAAAAGCCAAGAAAATTCATAGGACTAGAGGCAAAAGGTCAAATATTTGTTTTTCACTGGCTGTTGGTTTGTGATTTTGCCTAATTGAAATGCCCAGGACTAAATCTTGTATAACCTTAAACGTGTTCCTGGAGAAATCTGAAGATTTCTCCAAACGTGACTGTAGAACTCTGTGTGCATGTGTGCATGCATGTGCGTGTGTCTGGCGCAAGCACATGCACGTATGTGTGTCAGGGAGTGCCATGGTAGTAGTGGAGGTGTAAAAGACTGGATGAAAAAAACAACATCAAAGGAACTTTATTGTGACCAGATTTTTCAGCAGGATTCTAAAGAAGTGATTTTTTTTGGTCTCCTGGTTCTCTGCATTTAGGAAAGAAGGTCATATCAGTTAAGAAAAAAATAGCTTTGGAGCACCTGGGTGACTCAGTCAGTTAGGTGTCCAACTCTTGATTTTGGCTCAGGTCATGATTTCAGGGTTGTGAGATCGAGCCCTGCATCCAGCTCCATGCTCAGCAGATTGTCTGCTTGAGATTGTCTCTCTCCCTCTCTCTCTGCCCCTCCCTGCCACACATGTGCCTCGTCTCTCTCCCCCACCCAAATAAAATAAATCTTAAAAAAAATAACTTTAAATCAAAGATTTGCTTAATTATGAGGTGATGGTCAAATAGATATGGATATTTTAGGTGGATCATAGCTTATCTTTGCATCCTGATTAGTTGCCTGAAAATTGGAAAAATAATGGCCAATTTTCAAAATTATGACCCTCCAGTATGATAAAAACTAGAAAAGACACAATTAACCCAGAAAACAAAGATTTAAAACTTAGATAGAAATTGTCAGTAATTACTTAGGTTGAAGTCATTCCAATATCAATTCATTTACAATTGTTCATAAATGAAGCAATTTATAATATGCAGCAAATGTCCAGGGAGAAATCTGGTCTTTTTGATTGATTGAAGCATTACAGAAACTTCCAATTTAGGATTTTAGAGATGCAGGGATTTGAATGGTTACCAATATAAGAAAGATCTGTCCTACTTCGCAGCCACTTAGCTGTTAGTTTGACTCTTGAACTGAAGGGGATTGTATTTGTGAAATGAATCATCCCACTGTTAAACAGTTCAAAAAATCACACAGTAGATGTTCCTCCTAATGTCTTCACATCTGTGAATTTGGCCCCCTGAGAGGAATTGTGATTGCAGTGACCAAGACCCTTGATCAGCAGTCACAAGTTCATGCTGACATTCTGGCTCTTCAATTCACTAGCTTTGCTGCCTTGTAACCCTAATTACCTTTTATCTGTTTCCTCCTGAATGAAAATTGGAACAAAAACCCATTTTTAGCTGAGGGGGCTGTTATGAGGTTTTAAGAAATACCATGAAAGTGGCTTGAAAATCAGCAAGTGTTAAACACAAAGTATTCTTGCTCATGCTAATGGACTTACATAAATTAAGCCTATAATCTCTTTTACATTCACAATGTGACTGACTTGTAGTAAGCCACTGATCATAAGATTATGTTCTTAAGGCTCACGAATCACCCAATACAGAAGCAGTTTAGGATTCTCCTATGGTTTAATTACAAGCTCAGAAAATCTGTAATTTGCAGAATTTTGCCCCCCCCCCCTTTTTTTTCCTCTTTAATGTATCAGGTGCCTAGGCAGCTCAGTCATCTGACTCTTGATTTTGGCTCAGGTCATTGTCTCAGGGTCTTTAGATCAAGCCCTGTCTTGGACTCCACGCTCAGCAGGGAGTCTGCTAGATATTCTCTCTCCCCCTCTCCCTCTGCCCCTCCCCCTGCTCACTCTCTCTCTTTCCTTTTCTCTTTCTTTCTCTCTTTCTCTCT
>NW_027397082.1:27794591-27881931 GCF_003265705.2 Callorhinus ursinus
TTCTCTCTTTCTTTCTCTCTTTCTCTCTTTCTCTTTCTCTTTCTTTTTCTTTCTCTTTCTTTCTCTTTCTTTTTCTTTCTTCCTCTTTCTTTCTCTTTCTCTTTCTCTTTCTTTCTTTCTTTCTCTTTCTTTATTTCTTTCTTTCTTCTCTCTCTCTCTCTCTCCCTCTCAAATAAGTAAATCTTTTAAAAAAATAAAATTAAATTAATATATTATTTGCAATCTCTATTTATCTGGCAGTGCCCCTATTCTTCATGATCTCTCAAAGTTAAGGGTACAAACTTTTAATTATAAGATGAATAAATTCTGGTAGTCTACTATCCAGCATGGTGGTTGTAGTTAACAGTATTGCATTGTGTCCCTGAAATTTGCAAAGGTAGTAGATCTTTAACTGTTCTTACCACACACACCCAAAAGTAACTATGTGAGCTGATGGGGGTGTTAATAAGCTTGATTGTGGTAATCATTTCATAATGTGTGTATATCAACTCTTCATGTTTAGATACTAAATATTTTTATTTGTCAATTATATCTCTATAAGGCTGGGAGGGGAATAGCTCTACTGTTACATCCACTATTTGAGAGATTTGTCATTTTTAAGGGAACCAGACCTTCTTTTATTTTATAAATTTAAGATTTCAAGAATCATTTTAAAGCCAAAGTTCAATTAAGTGGGGAAGTTCAAAAGAGGACACAATTTAAACCCTTAAAATAATTTCAATGTTCATCTGAAATTTTTTCTTCTAGGTTGAAACAGAAAATAGGGACTGTCCTGCTTTGCCTTCTCTCTGACTTCTGAAAATGTGGTAATGAGAGATCACGGGTTAAAGGGAATATTAAAAAAAAAAGTTTCCATAGTGTTCATAGTTTTTGCCTTATCCATATCACTCAACTGAAATCTTCAGTTTGATACTCTTTATCACTCAGAGAAATGACTTAGTATCTCCCAGGGACCAGGGATGATATCTGACTAGATGTGGCTGCTTCTATGACTCAGGTGCCTTTTTCCTGCCTGGTTTTAACACAGGTATTCTCTTCAAGACAGGAAGAAGTGAACAGCATTGAACGAACATGGAGATAGATCAAGAAACTGATCACATAGGGTATTTTAATGCAAATGGTTGTTTTGAAGGGTATTATGGCTCTATCTCCAAGGAAGCAGTACTTTACAAATACTTAATCTCTTTAAATCCCACAAGGACACTGTTAGTGTTATAATATCTAATTTATTGATAAACTGAGACCCAGAGGAATTGAGAGACCTTGACTGAGCAAGGAAGTGGCAGATCTGGGTCTCAAACTCAGGTCTTGTGACCTACAAATCTCCAACTCACCTAACTCCACTGTTGACTAAAATACATACTGCACCGTGTTATAGCTCACATTGCTGTTATTAGGTTTAAAAATCTCTAGCATTATTTAGTTCTTATTTATGGCCTCCCAAACTTGAGTATAACAACCATGCTTCATACTTATTTTTCCCAAAGCACCTAATATGCTCCCTTCTTAAAAAAAAAAAGTTAAAATCCTAAAATAGTTGTAATTAAATCATAGTTACTGCTCACTAGCATCAGTCACTATTTTTTTAGTTAACGTATAATATTTGTTTCAGAGGTACAGGTCTGTGATTCATCAGTCTCACACAATTCACAGTGCTCACCATAGCACATACCCTCCCCAGTGTCCATCACCCAGCCACCCCAACCCTCCCACCCCCCTCTACTCCAGCAACCCTCAGTTTGTTTCCTAAGATTAATAGTCTCTAATGGTTTATCTCCCTCTCTGGTTTCATCTTGTTTCATTTTTCCCTTCCTTCCTCTATTATCCTTTGCCCTGTTTGTCAAATTCCACGTATCAGTGAAATCATATGATAATTATCTTTCTCTGATTGACTTACTTCTCTTAACATAATACCCTCTAGTTCCATCCATGTTGTTGCAAAGGGCAAGGTTTTGGATTTTTTTGATGGCTGCATAATATTCCATTGTGTGTGTGTGTGTGTGTGTGTGTGTGTGTGTGTGTGTGTATGTATATATATATATACACCACATCTTCTTTATCCTTTCATCTGTTGATGGACATCAGGCTCTTTCCATAGTTTGGCTATTGTGGACATTGTTATAAACATTGCGGTGCAGGGGTCCCTTCGGATCACTACATTTGTATCTTTGGGGTAAATACCCAGTAGTGCAATTGCTGGATCGTACCGTAGCTCTATTTTCAACTTTTTGAGGAACCTCCATACTGTTTTCCAGAGAGGCTGCACCAGCTTGCCTTCCCACCAACAGTGTAGGAGGATTCCCCTTTCTCCACATCCTTGCTAACAACTGTTGTTTCCTGACTTATTAATTTTAGCCATGCTGACTGGTGTGAGGTGGTATCTCATTGAGGTTTTGATTTGGATTTCCCTGATGCCAAGCGATGTTGAGCACTTTTTCATGTGTCTGTTGGCCATTTGGATGTCTTCTTTGGAAAAATGTCTGTTCATGTCTTCTGCCCATTTCTTGATTGGATCATTTGTTCTTTAGGTATTGAGTTTGATAAGTTCTTTATAGATTTTGGATACTAGGCCTTTATCTGATATGTCATTTGCAAATATCTTCTCCCATTCTGTCGGTTGTCTTTTGGTTTTGTGGACTGTTTCCTTTGCTGTGCAAAAGCTTTTTATCTTGATGAGGTCCCAGTAGTTCATTTTTGCCCTTGCTTCCCTTGATTTGGCGATGTTTCTAGGAAGAAGTTGCTGCGGCTGAGGTCAAAGAGGTTGCTGCCTGGCTTCTCCTCAAGGATTTTGATGGATTCCTGTCTCACATTTAGGTCTTTCATCCATTTTGAGTCTATTTTTGTGTGTGGTGCAAGGAAATGGTCCAGTTTCATTCTTCACATGGCTGTGCAATTTTCCCAACACCATCTGTTGAAGAGACTTTTTTCCATTAGACATTCTTTCCTGCTTTGTTGAAGATTAGTTGGCCATAGAGGGTCCATTTCTGGGCTCTCTATTCTGTTCCATTGATCTATGTGTCTTTTGGTGCCAGTACCACATTGTCTTGATGATGACAGCTTTGTAATAGTGCTGGAAGTCCGGAATTGTGATGCCACCAGCTTTGCTTTTCTTTTTCAACATTCCTCTGGTTATTTGGGGTCTTTTCTGATTCCATACAAATTTTAGGATTATTCCATTTCTTTGAAAAAAGTGGATGGTATTTTGATGGGGATTGCATTAAATGTGTAGATTGCTCTAGGTAGCATAGACATTTTCACAATATTTGTTCTTCCAGTCCATGAGCATGGAACGTTTTTCCATTTCTTTGTGTCGTCTTCAATTTATTTCATGGGTATTCTATAGTTTTCTGAGTACAGATCCCTTGCCTCTTTGGTTAGATTTATTCCTAGGTATCTTACAGTTTTGAGTGCAATTGTAAATGGGATGAACTCCTTAATTTCTCTTTCTTCTGTCTCATTGGTGTATAGAAATGCAACTGATTTCTGTGCATTGATTTTATATCCTGCCACTTTACTGAATTCCTGTATGAGTTCTAGCAGTTTTGGGGTGCAGTCTTTTGGGTTTCCCACATAAAGTATCATATCATCTGCAAAGAGTGAGAGTTTGACTTCCTCTTTGCCGATTTGGATGCCTTTGATTTCTTTTTGTTGTCTGATTGCTGTGGCTAGGACTTCTAATACTATGTTGAATAGCAGTGGTGAGAGTGGACATCCCTGCCGAGTTCCTGACCTTAGGGGGAAAGCTCTCAGCTTTTCCCCATTGAGAATGATATTTGCTGTGGGTTTTTCATAGATGGCTTTTATGATATTGAGGTATGTACCCTCTATCCCTATACTCTGAATAGTTTTGATCAAGAAAGGATGCTGTACTTTGTCAAATGCTTTTTCTACATCTATTGAGAATATCATATGGCTCTTGTTCTTTTATTAATGTATCACATTGATTGATTTGTGGATGTTGAACCAACCTTGCAGCCCAGAAATAAATCCCACTTGGTCATGGTGAGTAATCCTCTGAATGTACTGTTGGATCCTATTGGCTAGTATTTTGGTGAGAATTTTTGCATCTGTGTTCATCAGGGATATTAGTCTGTAATTCTCCTTTTTGATGGGGTCTTTGGTTTTGGGATCAAAGTAATGCTGGTCTCATAAAATGAGTTTGGAAGTTTTCCTTCCATTTCTACTTTTGGGAATGATTTCAGAAGAGTAGGTATTAATTCTTCTTTAAATGTTTGGTAGAATTCCCCTGGGAAGCCATCTGGCCCTGGGCTTTTGTTGGGAGATTTTTGATTACTACTTCAATTTCCTTACTGGTTATGGGTCTGTTCAAGTTTTCTATTTCTTCCCAGTTCAGTTTTGGTAGTTTATATGTCACTAGGAATGCCTCCATTTCTTCCAGATTATCTAATTTGCTGGCATATAGTTGCTCATAATATGTTCTTATAACTATCTGTATTTCTTTGGTATTGGTTGTGATCTCTCCTCTTTCATTCATGATTTTATTTGTTTGGGTCCTTTCTCTCTCTCTCTCTCTCTCTCTCTCTCTCTCTCTCTTTTTACAAATTCTGGCCAAGGGTTTAATCAATCTAATGAATTCTTTCAAAGGATCAGCTCCAGTTTCGTTAATCTGTTCTACTCTTCTTTTGGTTTCTATTTCATTGATTTCTGCTCTGATCTTTCTCTTCTTCTGCTGGGTTTAGGCTTTATTTACTGTTCGTTCTCCAGCTCCTTTAGGTGTAGGGTCAGGTTGTGTATTTGAGACCTTTCTCATTTCTTGAGAAAGGCTTGTATTGCTATATACTTTCCTCTTAGGACCGCTTTTGCTGCATCCCAAAGATTTTGACCAGTTGTTTTCATTTTCATTTGTTCCCATGAAGTTTTTAAATTCTTCTTTAATTTCCTGGTTGACTCATTCATTCTTTAGTAGGATGCTCTTTAGCCTCCATGTAATTGAGTTCTTTCCAATTTTCCTCTTGTAATTGCGTTCTGGTTTCAAAGCACTGTGGTCTGAAAATATGCAGGGAATGATCCCTATCTTTTGGTACTGGTTGAGACTTCATTTGTGACCCAGGATGTGATCTATTCTGGAGAATGTTCCATGGGCGAGAACAATGTGTTTTCTGTTGCTTTCGGATGGAATGTTCTGAATATATCTGTGAAGTCCATCTGGTCCAGTGTGTCATTTAAAGCCTTTATTTCCTTGTTGATCTTTTGCTTAGATGATCTGTCCATTTCAGTGAGGGGGATGCTAAAGTCCCCTACTATTATTGTAGTATTGTTGATGTGTTTCTTTGATTTTATTATTAATTGGCTTATATAATTGACTACTCCCCTGTTAGGGGCATAGATATTTACACTTGTTAGATCTTCCTTTTGGATAGACCCTTTAAATATGCTATAGTGTCTTTTTTCGTCTCTTATTATAGTCTTTGGTTTAAAATCTAATTTGTCTGATATAAGGATTGCCACCCCAACTTTTTTGTTGTTGTTGTTGTTGTTGTCCATTAGCATGGTAAATGGGTTTCCACCCCCTCACTTTAAACCTGGAGGTATCTTTGGGTCTAAAATGAGTCTCTTGCAGACAGCATATCGATGGGTCTTATTTTTTTTATCCAGTCTGATAGCCTGTGTCTTTTGATTGGGACATTTAGCTCATTTACATTCAGGGTAACTATTGAAAGATATGAATTTAGTGCCATTGTATTGCAGACTCCCCACTGAGCAGGGAGCTCGGATGTGGGTGCTCCATTCCAGGACCCTGGGATCATGACCCGACCTGAATCAGGCACTTAACTGCCTGAGCCACCCAGGCACCCCTGAAAATGACTGTAATCTTTAAAGTATGTCTAATTATGAAAATAACATATACTTAGAAATCACAGAAAATACAACCAAATTAAAAAATATAAAGAGGAAAATAAAACTCTCTCAAGTGAATTTTAAGAAATAATCTTTTGGGTGCCTGGGTGGCTCAATTGGTTAAGCAACTGCCTTCAGCTCAGGTCATGATTCCAGGGTCCTGGGATCGAGTCCCACATCAGGCTCCTCCCGCTCTGTGGGAAGCCTGCTTCTCCCTCTGCCCCTGCCTGCCACTCCCCCTGCTTGTGCGCACTCTCTCTCTCTCTCTCTCTCTCTGTCCAATAAATAAATAAAATCTTAAAAAAAAAAAAAAACCTCCTTTCATATTACATAGGCTTTCAAACTTTTTATCTGTGTATAAAGGTAACAGGGTAGAATATAATACTGTTTTATCAACTTCTCTGTTATTAGCATCACTTCTAAGAGTTGCAGAAGACACCATTGCATACTAAAGTCCATATTTAAAACTGATTCCTAAAAAAACAAATAAACAAAAAAACAATGATTCCTCATTGGTGGGCATTTAGTTTGTTGTAATGAACATGTTCATACAGACATCTCTGTCAGCCAGTGTGATTATTTTCAATGGATAAATTCATAGAAATGTAATTTCTGGGTCAAAAGAAATACAAATTTTGAATGTTTTTCAAACATAATTTAAAAAATTTCCTTGAAGTCTGTTAACAAGAACATCTTTCTATTCTCTCCAATATAGTTCGTTATCAAACTTCTTAGTTTTTTCATAAGAGTCCAAAAGAATGGTTTGATCTGCATTTATTTAATTACTTGTAAAGCTGGGTGCCTGAGTGGCTCAGTCGGTTAAGCGACTGCCTTTGGCTCAGGTCATGATCCTGGAGTCCCGGGATCGAATCCCGCATCGGGCTCCCTGCTCAGCAGGGAGTCTGCCTCTCCCTCTGACCTTCTTCCCTCTCATGCTCTCTCTCTACCA
Source organism: Callorhinus ursinus (assembly GCF_003265705.2). Taxonomy (NCBI): domain Eukaryota; kingdom Metazoa; phylum Chordata; class Mammalia; order Carnivora; family Otariidae; genus Callorhinus; species Callorhinus ursinus. The sequence continues at coordinate 27,801,400 of NW_027397082.1, forward strand.
TTCTCTCTCTCTCAATAAATAAATAAAAATCTTTAAAAAAAATAATTACTTGTAAAGTTGATTATTTTGAGAGTAGAGATGGGACATATTTTTTTTCTTTTGTGAATTTTTTATTCATGTTCCTGCTGTAGTAATTATTCCTGATTAGAAATATACTATATAAATATTTATGGCTGGATAATGTTTTGAGATATAAATTTCATTTTGTTTTTCTTGCATTTTCTTGCCACTTCTCCACCTATACCCCCCATTCTGTCCTCTCTCCATTTAAGCAGGTGTATGACTGTGCTCTATTGCCTTAGGGGAGATAGGATGTAGACAAAACAGGAGTAGCCTGTAAGAAATTCTGGTTTCCCTTCCATCTCCCCCACCTCAAATCCTTAGACTTGTGAAGGAGTGCAAGATTTGAAAAAAACTGGCTGAGAGCCCAGGAGAAGTGGGAAGGAGAGAGCATTTTCTCCTCAACCAAAAAGCACTTCTTCTGTCTGGGGAAATTAGCCATATTTGATTTGACAATCAAATGTTTATATCTGTATTTATGAGTTAGTGTAACTAATTTTGGTAGCTAAGTTTATGAGAAGCAGCTTTTATTGGTATCTCCAACATAAACACATCTCATAAGCATGTTATATTATTAACCACTGCAATTATTTGTTTAACTTGGCTGACCATGAAGTTAATTATGGCATGTGGTTGTTGGGAGATAGGGTGATGTGTGGAAAGGACACTCTCAGGACATCAGAAAGGTTATCTAAGATCTGTTTCCATCTCTGCCACTCATTGACCTTGGACAGTCATGGAGCTTCTCAAAACTTTCCTCCTTATGTGAGAGATCCAACCAGTAACACCAACAGGGGAAAACCAATTCAGATTTCTTAGAGTCTGTCATGTCACTTAACAGACATTGCCTGAATGCCTGCTCTACCAGACACTCTTGTAGACACAGAAGCTAGGAGAAAGAAAGAAACCCCTTCTCTGCCTTCAGGGAATGTAGGCCTACACACAGGGAATTAGAACACACTATAAAACTCATCATTTTATAGAATCTATATTTTATATGCTTTATATGAAATACTTAGCATAATTTCACAGCAATATTATTCAATGCTCTAATTGAGATTTGAACAAAGAATTGTAGAAGAGCAAGAAAACCATTAACTGTTTATGGATTATATTATCTCTCTAAAACAAATGGTTTAGTACTACTGGATTTTTTTTTTTTTTTTAAATCTTATTCAGTGCTTGGTGATCCAACCTGCAGACAGTTTCTGTTCAGGGAACTGGCGCAGTAAGGGGAACCTCAAAATGAGAAAAAGTATCTGTTCATAATTTAATATTAGCACAAATGAAAGGAAAAGAGTAATCATAAAGGATAAACTGAGAGTTTTGTTGGACTTACTCACATTTAATCTTATAATTTAGAATCTTTTTACTTTGAATGATTGATGATGGGGGCACTAAGAGGCTTTACCCAGCCACGCTGACTGCAGGAGCCTTGATTTAGTGGCACTTTGACTATCAAAGGCTACTTTGGTTACTCTGAGATATGGATCATTCCATCAGATTCCCTTGTACTTGGCATTTTATTCATGCATTCCCCCTATAAAGCTACCAGTTGTGGACAAAGGAGGAAACCAAACAAGCGCAATTTGGAAACTCCTAGCAAGAGTTCTCTGGAAGGCGGCCGTTCAAATGAAGCCTTTCCTTGGCCTCACCTCTATATTCATACAAGTAGTTAAGAGTTGGCCTTATATCTAAAGTTCATTTGGGAACCTTCATTCCATTAGACTTATTGTCAATATCTCCATTCTCCCCATTTTCAAATTGAGAGTCTAAATAACTTAAAATTTTTCAAAAGTCTCCTCCTTTGTGAAGGTTTGCTAATTCTCTATTGGAAAGGTTGAAATCTGCAAGCTTGGTGACTTATATGCATTTGAAAAATCAATTAAAAAAAAAAAGGTACCTCCTGCCAGCCACGGCAACTGCAGATGAGTTGAAATCCTTTCAATTTCTCTTGCTATTCAAAATGGGTCTCTAGTGTTTTTGCACTTTAGCCAAAAGCTCTTAGGCTTAGTATAAAGCCTTTGGAGTGACAGAATAAAATGTATGTGCATTTTCTCATCACATATCCTCAAGCCAGATTTTCCATGTTTAAAAAGAAAATAATAAAAATGAAAGACTTAAGAAGGCCCTGGTCACATGCAGTCAAAATAACATTTTACTCAGTTAACATTCTCTAAGCTGAATATGTGACTGAATGCTATGGTAGCCAAGTAGTTTCTTATATTTAGCATCAAAAGAGAGTCGATGGTCTTTATTAGCTTGAGCACTCTTTTTAGCAAATGTACAGAATTTTAAGAACGTATCTAGGAAAGGTGGGCATGTTTAAGATTCTGCCCATTGTATGACAGGATTAGATTTTCATTCTTTTCAGGATGGTGCTTAACTCTGTTTTCTTGAATACAAATGGAAGAGAGGCCTGAATTAAGTCTGTGCCTGTGCATCAGTCAGGGTGATGGGTGGCAGAAACAAGAAGTAATGGCTGTGCCGAGGGTCATGTGGCACCGAGCACATATTACATTTCTTATTTAATCTTTATTAGGCTTACAGATGTTGGCAGTTACTTTAATAAGTAAAAATTATTTTACGGACAGGAAGACCGTAGCTTAAAAATGTTACTTGCAAAGATGATGTAGCAAACACATGGCTATATATTTAATCTCAAATTTAGTTTACTCAGAAGCCTAGGTGCTCCATGCCCCTCGTAGCAGGAGCTCAGAAAAAAGGAAATTCCTCTCCCTGCCACGTCCCTCACAGAATGGCCATCTGATTATTCTGCTAGCTTAATGGAAAGTATGCCAGATTTAGAATCAAAGGAACTTGGTCCAGGTCTGGGCCTTGACTTCACTGCTGACTAACCCCATGATCTTGGTCAAGTAGGACTTCTCATCTGCTTAGTTCAGTGCTTAGAAAGTGAGGTCAGTCATTCTGCTACCCTCAAGCATCTAAGAGTGAGGTCTGCTCTTTTTCTTAAGTTTTAATATTAGGACTTGCCTACTCAAAGGTCATTTCAGGATCAAACTGGCCTTGTCTTATCTGGGAAAGGACTTTGTAAACTATAAAGTACTTTGTTGCTTTAAGGATTGCTTTTTGAAAACTGATATCTTCATGTTTTTTCCTCTGCTTTAAGGCACGGAAGACATTTAAGTTGAAATGTTAAATGGGAGTGGTAAACCTACTAAGCCACCAATAACATCAACAATCAAGCATAATCCATCACTAGATTAGTTTTCTGGTCATCTACTTCAGTAGGCTCAAAGAGAATTATTAGGGGATAGCATAGGTTTTCATTGCTTTTTTAGTATTTTTGCATTAAGAATACTCATGAAAAGGGTTTTTTAAATTTTCCTATTTTATTTTGTTATGTTAGTCACCATACAGTACATCATTAGTTTTTGATGTAGTGTTCCATGATTCATTGTTTGCCTATAACACCCAGTGCTCCATGCGGTATGTGCCCTCCTTAATACCCATCACAGGGCTAACCCATCACCCCACCCCCCAGATCTCTAAAACGCTCATTTTCTTGGAGTCCATAGTCTCTCATGGTTCGTCTCCCCCTCCAATTTTGCCCCCTTCATTTTTTTCCTTCCTTCTCCTTTTTCCTAATGTCCTCCATGGTATTTCTTATGTTCCACAAATTAGTGAAAACATAATTGACTTTCTCTGCTTATTTCACATGAAAAGGTTTTAGAAATAAAGTTTGGAATTAAAAATAAACTGTCATTATAAATAATTATCAATACTTATTTTTGGATGATGTATTTCAGAGAAGCCTTCTATTTATCCCTTTCCTTCTCTCTCGCTCTCTCTGGCAAGTAGTGTGTGTGTGTGTGTGTGTGTGTGTGTGTGTGTGTGTGTGTGTGTGAGAGAGAGAGAGAGAGAGAGAATATTTAATAGGGGTCATTTAATATGCCCAGCTTTATATTCTGCTAATTTCACTTCATGGAATATTGAATTTTTCTATGCTGTGAGTCTTTTGTCTTTTGTAGTAGCTACATAACAGCCCCCTAATTTTGGACACTAGATTATTTCCAATGTTTTACAACTCTAAATGATATTTAGTGAATATTTAATGTTTGTGATTGCCAAAAATTCTGATGATTTCTTTAGGATAGATTTCTTGGAGTAGGTCAAAGGATAGCTTTTCAAAGGCTCTTGATACATAACGCTTAGATTCACTCTAGAAAGTTTATACTAGTTAATATTCGTACCAACAATCTCTGAAAGTAGGAGTTTCACCTTATCCTTGTTTACACTGAATATTTTTGCAAGCCTAATCTTTTTAATAGATTAAATAGACATAAGATTACATTTTATTTTTTTATTTTTTTTATTGAAGATTTTTATTTATTTATTTGAGAGAGAGAGAATGAGAGATAGAGAGCACGAGAGGGAAGAGGGTCAGAGGGAGAAGCAGACTCCCTGCTGAGCAGGGAGCCCGATGTGGGACTCGATCCCGGGACTCCAGGATCATGACCTGAGCTGAAGGCAGTCGCTTAACCAACTGAGCCACCCAGGCGCCCAAGATTACATTTTAACAAACATAATCAGAACAAACAACATAGGATAACAAAATTACAAAAACTGCCCATAGTTCACTGAAAGTATGCATATAGTGATTAATATGGCTAATCGCTATTACACTCCCAACTTTTTGCCATTCCACTATAACTAAACAAAAAGTTGGCAATAAAGTCATGATTCCCCACATTAAACACTATACAAATACTGTCTACATTGAATTTTATCATTGTGTCAAATCATAGCTGAATTGGTGAATAACACATTGCTGTGTGTTAGGTTTGATTTGTAATTCTTTGATTACTGGTGATAGCATTTTTAATTTACTTATTGGCCCATTCTTCTCGAAAGATATCATTGTGCAGTGGTTGAGAGGGTCGTCTTTGGGGTCAGTCAGCCAGGTTTGAATCCTGGTTCTGATACTTAGTAGGTATTTAACATAGCAAGGTATTTAAAATTTCTGTCCTTGGGGCACCTGGGTGGCTCAGTCATTAAGTGTCTGCCTTCGGCTCAGGTCATGATCCCAGAGTCCTGGAATTGAACCCCGCATCAGCTCCCTGCTCCGCGAGAAGCCTGCTTCTCCTTCTCTCACTCCCCCTGCTTGTGTTCCCTCTCTCGCTGTGTCTCTGTCAAATAAATAAATAAATTCTTTAAATAAAAAAATAAAATTTCTGTCCTTTATTTTTCTCACATAAAAAATAAGGGTGATATTAGTAGTGTGTATCTCATAAAATTAAGTCATATAAGTACTTGGTATATCAACCCAACTGCATATGTATAGTAATTTTTAACAAATGGTAACTTGATTTTGCAGTGTTCTTTCTCCTATTGATAAGTAAAAAAACATTAATAAGAGCATTTGCTTTATAGTTTGTGGTTTCCCTTCTTTTGGGGAGTGGACTGTAAAAGTGAGAGGTCAGAAGGAATATGAGACTCAGAAATGGCACAGAAAAACGCAGGTCATCTTGTGGCCAATGGCCAGCCTAGATACCACTTTTTATCACTGATATAATAACTAGTGCAATGGAAAGAGTCTGGGACAGCACAGGTAATCGAGTCTGTATATGTAATGAATTCAGCTACCCTTAAACACATCCAAGGTATCTCAGGGCACCCAAAGTATTTGTCTGCTCTTCTGACCTCACCTTTTGTGTAGGCAAAGGATGAGACTCATTCACAGTTTACTAAGGTGATAGGGTTAATGTAAGTCAGACTGCAAGACTTAATGGTTTTGGCTTGCCAGTCCACTTCTGAGATCAGGATCCAATATGTCATCATGCTGTGCAATTCCCATCTGGAGTGGTTGCTGGGCAACCAGACTGTGATTTGGTAGAAATAGTAGGCAATTCTTCGAAGCATGATCCCACTTGACCATTTTCACTAACATATTTACAGTTCATTACAGTTCTCTTCCATTTGGTTTTCTGGCAGTCTAAAGCCAATGTTCTCCAACTAAAAATACTTTATAATGAGATTTCCATTTCTCACTCTTGTTCATTTTCATCAACAAAACTAATGGGTTGCCAAGACATGTTTTCTTTCTTTCACTGAGGTTATAACCAAAACTTTATTTAAATTCCAAGCTAGAATTAAAGCCTCATGAAGATCTAGAGCTGCCAGCCCTGTAGGTGGCTATAAATGCCCCCGAAGCATTCATTTCTAAGCTTTATATAAGTTTTGTTGTGATGTTGATATAGGCAGTGGTACAATGAACTAGAAAATCAGTCATCCTTTGATTAATTCCATGGAAGTCACCTCCTTCGTTCATTCAGTCACCATTCCACAGATATATTTTTTTAAGATTTTATTTATTAAAGAGCGTACATGCAGGAGAGGGGGACAGGGGCAGAGGGAGAGCAGGGAGCTACACAGGTCTGGATCTCAGGACCCTGGGATCTTGACCTGAGCTGAAGGCAGGCACTTAACCATCTGAGCCACCCAGGTGCTCTCCACAGGTATTTTCTAAGGGTCTGCTATGTGGCTAGCACTGTGCTAGGCTCTGGGAATTCAACTGTGAATATGACAGAGCCTCTGCCTTCAATTTGCTCATTGTCAAGTGGAAGAGACAGATATGGAGAGCAACTGTTATCGTGCAGATGGACAAGTGCGATGTGAGCACCAAAAGGGGGATAGTTAACCAAGATGTAGGAGGTCAGGGAGGAGTCAGATATGTTTCACAATATGAAACATGAAGGGTGAGTTGACAAAGAGATTAGAGAGTGGAAAAGGATTCCAGGCAAAGAGAACACTATACAGAGACTGAAAGAGAATTCACAGCAGGGTTGGGAATGTGCAAGCTGTTGAGTATGGCTACAGAAGGATGGGAGGATGAGGGGTGCCTGGGTGGTTCAGTTGGTTAAGAGTCTGCTTTCAGCTCAGGTCATGGTCCCAGGATCCTGGGATCGAGCCCTGCATCGGGCTCCCTGCTCCGTGGGGACTACTCTTGACCCTTTCCCTCCTGCCCCACTCATGTTCTCTCTCTCAATCTCTTTCTCTCTCTCTCTCTCTCAAATCTTTAAAAAAAAATGATGGAAGATCGGAAAATTCAGATGGACAATGTCTGTATTTGGAGGGGAGATATTAAGTCTATTCACTAAGGTTTTGTCTCATGCTTTTAGTTTTCCATCCCAGACAAAAGAAAGTTTTATGCCCCTTGGTTACTGCCCTAAAATGTTAGGAACTGTATTCCAGAGATAATAGAGTACCATCATCATGTGATCCAACTTTTCCATATACCTTTCTTGTATACAAGATGGTAGCTTTCTCCTTAGGTTCAAGCATGGGTTCTTCACATTTCATTTAGAGCAAATAGATAAGTAAACACTTTACTTTCAGTTAATTATCTCCTAGAAGCTTTTTTTCCCAATTGTACACCCAAGACCTTGTACAATCCCAATGGTACATCCAAGGTCTTGACTTTTCCCTTATAGGATGCAATCCTGTAGGTAGGCAAAGCACCATAGGTGGTTTTCAATGAAAGCAATTGTCCACAAAATATAGTATTGATGTTACCAGAAACAAATGACTGCCCTTTGAATTATCAACCTGTACTCTAAAAGCAGCTGAAATAGATCAGTTCTTTTAGCAATTCTCAATTTTCTGACTTGGGAGAAAATGTTTGTATTCAAATGAGCACTGCACTTTTGAATGGGAATGTTACTGCAGGATTGAGAAAAGCAACGTTTATGCCGATTCCCTCTGCTTATGCTGTGGTCATCCAGACAGATTCCTCTCATTCAGGTACAAACATGCAAGAGAAGCTTGCTTTCTCTCCGGGTCTATCTTTCCTAGTCTTCCAATCAGCAAGTTCAAGAGAGTTCTCTAAAAACCCATGTTTTGGAGCAGCATATTAGCTGTAGCAGTGATTTCCCCTTCATTTATCCCCAAAGCCACCTCCAATACCCTTGAGTTCAAGAGCAGAAGTCAATTCACAGAGTAGGAAAGCAGATGCTATTACATGACTCATTCAGGATAGCACAAGTTAGGGGTGGCACTGTAAATAGAGCAAACTGACCAGGATTGCTGATTGAACAGCATTTGTGTTCGACCAGAAGTTGCTACTTTGTACTCTGGTTTGCTTTCTGCAAATACTTCCAGAACATGGACAGTTTTCCTTTGGAGAACTCTGTTGTCTCAAAGGATAAAACTCTTGTAATAACAGTGGCAAGTATCATTTACTTTGTGCTAGGCACCATGCTTGGTTCTTTGCATGAACCATATCATTTAATTCCCACCATTTACTGTCTGTGAGCTAGATATTATTATCCTTATTTTACAAATGAACTGATTGCAACCTAGAGGAGTTGAGTAACTTTGCTAAGGTCATACAGCTAATAAGATCAGAGACATGCCCATGTTTTTCATAGCTTTATCACTAGTGTTGGCACATAGTAGGCATTACTTGTGTATATTTTAATAAATAGTCGTGAGCTATGGAAAATGGAGATAGTTTGGTACAATGCAAAGGTTTATGTCATCCCAGCCTCATTCTGCAGTCTGTGCAGAGCCCATCAGTCTGATCTTTTCTACAGGGACACTTGGCACACTTTTTCTCTTCCCGCTCTGCTCATCCCCTTTCTCTCTCTGATGACTGTTCTCTTGTCTCTCTGCCTACCCTCGGGCAGCTGATGTTATGTCTCTCTCTTCCTTTATTCGACTCGCTGTCCTTTTGTTTTTCTGCCCTGTTGCCCACTGCCTGACCTCTATTTTGCTCTTTCTCTTACCCATTTTCACCTATCAGAACATAGACTTTGGAGGCAGAAGGTCCTGGATTCAAATCCCAACCTAGCTGTATGCTAGTGGTATCAGTTTGTATTTAACCTCTCTTTAACTTGCCTAAGCATCCACAACAGGTAATTCACAAGTACACAATCCACAAGCCTCTGGGGAAAAAAAAAATCAAATATGTGGCAAGTATATTGATGGTTACTGATGAACCGTTTTTAACGTGTATGGTTTTTTTTTTTTATACCACTTAATATGATGAGTCATATTTCACTGCAGATATTCTGTAATTGGCCTACCAAATGCTCTACCAGACCCCACTTTGTTATAGAACATGTGGCATATATGCTCCTTATTATCTTTTAAAATCGAAACAGTTCTGAATTCTGGAGCACATACGGCTATCAGGATTTTTGATGAGGGATTGCCTATCTGAAATACTTTTTTGTTAGAGTTATGAGGATTAGAAGTAAACTCTATAGCTTGTTTAACACACTGGCAAATAATAGATGCTTAATGCCAAAAAGTCTCTTTTAGATTTATATTTCTCAGTTTTTCCTCCTATGTTGAACACAGAAAGTATTCGTGTGCAGTAAAGCAGAGCAAGACAAAAAGCCTTGAATTGCTGCTTTAAAAAATCCTATAAATTATTTTTGTTCACTCATGACTATTGTTATGTTGTCTTTAGCAGCTTACTAAGCTACTATCTTCATTAATGTCCACCCAACACCTAAAAATTGTTTCCAGGCTTGATCTGAGACCTGCCTACCTCTTCAGAAACAATTTGGTCACAGAGAAGACATTGATGGGGGAAGAAATGTGTTTAATTAGACTTGAATTCTCTGCCCTGGGAAATTGCTTTATAGAAGCTGGGCTTGCTTTAAACATAACTTAGTATTTTCAAGTAGAAAGTTAAGTGCTACAGCTCATCTGGAAGAAATTACACATAATGGCATCAAATTCACCAGCAGTAATAGGAAATATGGTGTCCTCCGGTGGGTGATAAAATGGGATAAATGCAAGGCCATGCTACATCATGGAATAATTGCAGTGACTATGCATTATGTATTGTGAAGTTATAAAAGAAAAAGTAAACTTTATTGTTGGTGTTAAAGGAGCAAAAGAGAAAAGGAAATGCTGCATGAAATACCACAGCTGCTCTGACCAAATGTACTTTAAAAGATGCCCGGCATTTCTTTCTGGGAAAGCAACTAGAACTGTCCTTAGAGGAGCAAACTTGTTCTACTTCCCAACCATAATTGCAGTAACAGCCCCCTTCAGTGTTTCTGGGTATTATCTTCCTGAGCGGTCCTAAATCTCAGATGGGAGGCAGTCTTCTGACCTTAAGACACCTGGGAAACCTACCCCGAATGCTGCTTTGGCACCCAGCGTTGTGCTAGACACTAGAGGAAGGCATTTGCAGGAGATGAAACCTTATCAGCAGGACAACTTCCACCTCTGATGAAAACCCACACTCAATTTCTAGCCAGGCCATGTTTCCCTCCTATGAAACCTGCAGTCAGTCTGTGTGCCAGCCTCCCAGAAGTCCCTCACTTCCGGTGACTGCAGAAAGGCTGCTGCTGGAAACACGTCATCAACATACATGTTGCTTGAAAGAGGCCGTTTAAGCCCAGAACTCCCCTCTGTCGTACTTGGAAGGAAAATGCTTCAGGAGTGCTTCCTACATTTAATCAAAAGGAACAAATCCAAGATTATACTTGCTGTTTGTGCATCCATTCCGAGCACAGCAGCAACTTTTCCATCGAATTTTTATGTTTGCCTTCCAAACGATATTACCTAAAAACAGTTCATAAAATGTCTGACTAGAAGGATGGAGTTAGATAACGAAGTTAACAATAACAAAGATGCCAAAATCTACTTCACGTGAGGTAAACTAGACAGAAACTGTCCCTAGATGGGGTGACTTGTCAATAGACTCCACCTTTGTGTCCTGACATGGTGGGGAGGAAGGAAGAGAGGGAAGGAGTGAAGAGGATTCTCACTAGAGACTGATGGTGCTTGTGTTTTGCTCTTGGCCTTCTAGCAGTCAGAATTATGAGGAGATAAATCTCAGTGAAGCCACCCAATCTATGGTGTTTTGTTACGGCAGCCTGACCAGAGGAGGACAAGATTGAAATTGGGATAGATCTGAAATCAGGTCAGTACACTTGGACACTAAGACCAGCCCTACTAGATTGTGTTACTTAAATTTTTTTAGGTGAATTTTTGAACAGCTGAACAAATGTGAGTAGTCAATTTTCTTGTAGAGAAAGAAACAGTAACACTGTTAAATCAAACCAACTGTGTTGCTCTTTTAGAGATCTAGGGATTGATGTTTGTTTACTTGGAAGATGTCACAAATAATGGCCTCTTAAAACAGGAATGTTGGTAGTGTTATGTAGATATACCTTAAGAGCAGGAATAAAGAGAAATTAAATCACAAAATCACAGAATGTCAGAATTAGAGCCTTTATGTTTGTCTACCATAGTGGCTTTCAACCTACACTTGAAGTTCAGATTTGGGGGAAAGAGATGTGGGCATTTTAGTTGACGGGAGATCAGTTTTGTGAGGTGAGGTTCTTATTCCAGCTTTAACCAGAGTGTCAGTGGATTAACTTGTTTTACATATTGGGACTCTACAAGACTTCGTTTGAAGAAAGTACTCTCAAACTCTTTGATCTACATCAGCCTTTCATCTTGTTAATGAGGAAATTCCTGAAGTTAAAGGGCTTACCTCCTGACAAGAGTTATATAGTTCCTTTCAGCTTCTGTGAAGAGATCAACCTTCCTGTTGGCTTTGGCATCAAGACACTGCTAAGGCCTCCCTTCCGTCACCTTCTTTCCGCCCCCTCCTCAAGAGCCCGTTGTTTTGTAAGTGACAGTAACTCAAGGAACCTTCTCCACTCCCAAACTGAGCAAAACTTTTAGCCTAAAACAGAAGTTGGCAAACAACAACCTGTGGGCCAAATTTATTTTGTAAATAAAGTTTTATTGGAACACAGCCACTCAAGTGTTTATGTATTGTCTATGCTCTCATGCTATAACATTAGAACTGAATAGTTGCAACAGAAACCATATGGACTACAAATCCTAAATATTTACTACCTGGCCCTTTACAAGAAAAGTTTGCCAATCCCTGGCCTAAACTGTCTCGAAAGCTGTCTAGCCTACTGACTGAAAGCCACAGTTTGGATAAAGTTTGACTCTGATATTTTTCCTTTTTGCTTTGCCAAGTCCTTGGTTAGGTGATCTTCTCTTATACGTTTCACCAGTAGAAAAAGCCACCCTACATCAAGGCAACACTGAGAATCTTTCAGAAAGCACTGACAACTGAAAGTTATTTTTCTTTTTTGTTATGTCTTATTTCTTTGATTTATAGTCACCCATTGACTATCTTGAGAATTAGTCACCAAGTGTTACTGCCGTCTTTATTTTCTGAGATCTATTCAGTTTGACAGTCTAAAAGGAAAATTTGGCATAATGATGATTTTATATATAATTTTTAATCTGTTGTGAATGAGAATGATTTGCACCAGGCTTTTGCCTAGATCTTGCTATGCTTTGTAGGAACATAGTCCAATTTATTTCCTTTGAGCCTATACTAACACGCTTAAGTCTGCAGCTTCACCAATAAGGAGAGGAACGCAGAGAAATTGAGAGGCAGGAGGATGTAGAGGTATGGACAAAGGCTTTAGAGTCAAACAGAGAAATTATAATTCCAGCCCCAACACTCATTAGGTGTGTGTTTTGAGGCAAATGATTTAGCCCCCTGAAGCCTCAGTCTTTATAAAACAAGAGGTATAGTTCCTACCGCATGGTGATACTGTTAAGGACTAAATGCAGCCATGTACGTGAAGCTCCTTCCCAGTATTTGGCACAAAGATGTTTTCAACATTTTAATTACCTTCTTTTTTTCACTCTCTCCCCTTCTACCATGTCTGTTTCATTACTAACATCTTAGAATATGAATATAGAAATTCCTTATTACCTGAGATAGTAAATGTTCTGTGAACTAGTTGGTGAAAGAGTAGGTTTATCTAGCTCAGGGGTAATAGACTGACCATCCCCAAAGCCCTGTTCTTAACCTTGACAAAGCTCGGAGTCTTCAGTTCCGCCACTAGGTGGATCAAGTCCTGAAGTCCAAGTGGGCCGATAGTATGGTATGAGTCACATTCTATGCACGTGTCATGTAGGGCTCTGTTTCGTGTGTAAATGGAGCTGGAGAATTGAGACAGCATGTGTATTCTTGCAAGGGACCAAAACGTGGCTTATTGCCTCATTTCTTCAGGTGCATGTATTTTTAGTAAAAATGTCCCAGAATAATTATTTTTCATTCTCACTGGGGTATATACAGTCCTTATGGTTTAATTGATTGGATAATTTGTAATTAAATGTAATTGGAGCTTCTATTTGTGGCTTCCTTAGGAGTCACATGGACTTTATGACTTTATTATCTCCGTCAGAGTTAGCACATTTTTTTCTCCCCTATAAGAAATGTATTTGTCATTCACCATTCCTGAGAGGAGAGGAATAGAGAGGGGAGGGAGGAAACAAATATGCTCTCTACTGGCCCTGGCTCAATTCTGATAGCAACCTTTCTCTGCTGCTATTCTAATGCGACATTGGTGCTTCTGTAGTGACTTGCCAGAACCTAAACAATTTAACTGTACTTTGGTGACTTGGGTCTTAGAAGTAGTAAAAGAGTATTTTGTTGAAAAGCTACAAAAAAGAGCCAGTATCCACTGAAATTACATAAATAGGGTTTGCATGCTCCATGAGTTACATTTGCCATAAGAAAGGACAGTAGAAAGATGCTTTGTTATTGATCCAAACACATATAAAGCCAAAAGCTTAATGGGCTTTAATCTTGAACAACTTAAACTAATAAAATTAAGGATAGACATGGCAACTTTCCTAAAATTACTTACCTAATTTACTTTGTAATTACCTTGATGTCTTCTGTGTATCCTAAATTAAATGTCTTTTCCTCATTTTTAGTCCATATTCCATTTGAAGTTGGTTTTGGTAGAAAAATCCCTTTCAGTTGCGTGTGGACCCCCAGAGGTCTTGGGGGACTGGGGGAATGCCTGCAGCCAATTTTGCTGGCCTTTTGTAGCAGATACAATAACACAGCTGTGGATATGTTCTTCAAATGGACTGTCTCAGCAGCCCTGGGGGTGAACTGCTGGATAGTAGAACTCGAGAGAGAGTCAATCAGCATTGCATGGATAGAGTGGAATTGACAATTGCCTTCTATCTAGGAGACACTTGAGATCCACCTTCCTCCACAGCAGACTGTTAGTTGTGCAGTGTATTTGTTATGTGGGGCTCAATTATATCCCAGAATGTCAACCAGTGCCTGGAAACTGAAATCAATGGATACTGGCTCCAGATTCTTTATAGCGGATGCCTAAACTACTGGTGCTTGGTAATTAATTTGGACTTTTCACCCCTGCCTTGTCTTCTGCCTTACCAGTTGAAGTATGTCTTAAATGCTATCTGATGCCACAATTAGCTTTGCTGTATTTTGTATCCATTAAATTGTGCCTCAGTTTTAAAAATCCATTAGTTATGTTATGGCAGGGTTTCTCTCATTGAACTTGAAGAAAAGGCAATGAAATTTCAAGGAGGCAAAGAGGCCAGAGCTAGCTGTTTGAAACTACATTATGTCCTCTCTCTCCATGGGTGTTTGAGGTCTAGAGGACTAGATGGGTTTGTTAGGTAGGTTAGCACCCTAGCTAGGTAATTAGGTACAGTCCTAAGCACCCACAGATGGTATATGTGCAGCTGAATAGTAATAGGCTGAGATAGAGTTCTGTGGAGTTCCCTGGTCAGTAGTGAGATAGTCTGGAACTGGGTAACAATTATTTAGAATGCTAGCTTGTATATAACAAGCTCCCAAATTGCAGTGTCTTAAAGCAATATAAAGTTTATTTCTCACTCATTTAACAGCCCAGTGTCTGTGTTTCACAGGTGGCCTTCCATGTAATTACTCAGGGACCAGGCTAATTCTGTCCTCTGTTTTGACTTTCCCTTTTCTTTCAGTCAGTGCATGGGGAAAGAGAACTATCCCATTCTGGTGGTGACACACACCAGTTCTCCTCATATTCCACTGGAAGGAACTAGTTATAGGTTTCTGCAGGGAGCTGGGAAATAGTCACTGGCTAGACCATCTTCTCCTAGCCAAGGCCCAACATGCAGAAGGAGAGGTTGAATCTTTGATTGATAGTTAGCCATCTTTGCCACAATAACAGGTTGAGTAAGGTTGAATCCAAAAGGGAAACAAGATGGAGGAGAGATGCACAAAGAGGAAACAGGGGAGTCTGAAGGAATTTCCCAGGTCAGAGTTCAGATGACTGCAACAAGTCTTATTCAATTTCTGAAATTTCTTAAAATATCCTATGAACCATTAAAGGAATAAATGGGTACCAAACAGAATTCAAAAAAAGATACTTTCCCTTCTTTCATTTATTTTGGCCTCTTTATAGCTCACCTGGGAGTTAAAGCTTTTTCAGAGTCCTCTCTTTCGTATCACTGTACATATGCATTAACTTCTTTTTTTTTCCTTTCAAGCTTTTATTTAAATTCTAGTTAGTTAACCTATAGTGTAGTATTACACTTTTGGGGTAGAATTTAGTGGCTTATCACTTGCATACAACACCCAGTACTCATACGATAACTGCCCTCCTTAATGTCCATCACCCATTTAGCCCCTCCTCCCACATCCCATTCAGCAACCCTCAGTTCCCTATTGTTAAGAGTCTCTTAGCAAAGCTAGTGGCATCAAAATTCCGGACTTCCAGCTCGATTACAAAGCTGTCATCATCAAGACAGTATGGTACTGGCACAAAAACAGACACATAGATCAATGGAACAGAATCGAGAGCCCAGAAATGGACCCTCAACTCTATGGTCAACTCATCTTGGACAAAGCAGGAAAGAATGTCCAATGGAAAAAAGACAGTCTCTTCAAATGGTGTTGGGAAAATTGGACAGCCACATGCAGAAGAATGAAACTGGACCATTTCCTTACACCACACACAAAAATAGACTCCAAATGGTTGAAAGACCTAAACGTGAGACAGGAGTCCATCCAAATCCTAAAGGAGAACACAGGCAGCAACCTCTTCGACCTCAGCCACAGCAACTGCTTCCTAGAAACATGGCCAAAGGCAAGGGAAGCAAGGGCAAAAATGAACTATTGGGATTTCATCAAGATGAAAAGCTTTTGCACAGCAAAGGAAACAGTCCACAAAACCAAAAGACAACCGACAGAATGGGAGAAAATATTTGCAAATGACATATCAGATAAAGGGCTAGTATCCAAAATCTATAAAGAACTTATGAAACTCAACACCCAAAGATCAAATAATCCAGTCAAGAAATGGGCAGAAGACATGAACAGATATTTTTCCAAAGAAGACATCCAAACGGCCAACAGACACATGAAAAAGTGCTCAACATCACTCGGCATCAGGGAAATCCAAATCAAAACCTCAATGAGATACCACCTCACACCAGTCAGCATGGCTAAAATTAAGTCAAGAAACGACAGATGTTGGCGGGGATGTGGAGTTAGGGGAACCCTCCTACACTGTTGGTGGGAATACAAGCTGGTACAACCACTCTGGAAAACAGTATGGAGGTTCCTCAAACAGTTGAAAATAGAGCTACCATACGATCCAGCAATTGCACTACTGGGTATTTACCACAAAGATACAAATGTAGGGATCCGAAGGGGTATGTGCACCCCAATGTTTATAGCAGCAATATCCACAATAGCCAAACTGTGGAAAGAGCCAAGATGTCCATGGACAGATGAATGGATAAAGAAGATGTGGTATATATACACAATGGAATATTATGCAGCCATCAAAAGAATGAGATCTTGCTATTTGCAACGACGTGGATGGAACTGGAGGGTGTTACGCTGGGTGAAATAAGTCAATCAGAGAAAGACATGTATCATATGACCTCACTGATATGAGGAATTCTTAATCTCAGGAAACAAACTGAGGATTGCTGGAGTGGTGGGGGGTGGGAGGGAGGGGGTGGCTGGGTGATAGACATTGGGGAGGGTATGTGCTATGGTGAGCACTGTGAATTGTGCAAGACTGTTGAATCTCAGATCTGTACCTCTGAAACAAATAATGCAATATATGTGAAGAAAAAAAAAGAAGAAGAGAGCAGGAGGGGAAGAATGAAAGGGAGTAAGTCGGAGGGGGAGACGAACCATGAGAGACGATGGACTCTGAAAAACAAACTGAGGGTTCTAGAGGGGACGGGGGTGAGGGGATGGGTTAGCCTGGTGATGGGTATTAAAGAGGGCACATTCTGTGTGGAGCACTGGGTGTTATGCACAAACAATGAATCATGGAACACTACATCAAAAGCTAATGATGTAATGTATTATGATTAACATAACAATAAAATAAAAAAAAGTCTCTTGTGGTTTGCCTCCCTCTGTTTTTATCTTATTTTTCTTTCTATTTCCCTATGTTTATCTGTTTTGTTTCTTAAATTCCACAAATGAGTGAAATCATACAGTATTTGTCTTTCTCTGATTGACTTATTTTGCTTGGCATAATACATACCAGTTCCATCCATGTCATTGTGAATGGCAGGATTTCATTCTTTTTGATGGCTGGGTAATACTCCATTACACACACACACACACACACACACACACTCACTCACACTCACACACACACCACATCATTATCCGTTCATCAGTCAATGTACATTTGGGCTCTTTCTATAGTTTTGGCTATTGTAGATGGTGCTGTTATAAACACTGGGATGCATGTGCCCCTTTGAATCACTATGTTTGTATCCTTTGGATAATTACCTAGTAGGGCAATTGCTGGGTCATAGGATAGTTATATTTTTAACTTTTTGAGGAACCTCCATTTCTAGAGTGGCTGCACCAGCTTGCATTCCCACCGACAGTGTTAGAGTGTTCCCCTTCCTCCTCACCAACACCTGTTGTTTCCAGGGTTGTTAATTTTAGCCATTCTGACAGATGTGAGGTATCTCATTGTGGTTTTGATTTGTATTTCCCTGATGATGAGTGATGTTGAGCATTTTTTCATGTTTCTGTTAGCTATCTGTATGTTTTCTTTGGAGGAATGTCTGTTCATGTCTTCTGTCCATTTCTTGACTGGATTTTTAATTTTTGGTTGTTGAGGTTTTTTTTTAATTTTTTATTGTTATGTTAATCACCATATATTACATCATTAATTTTTGATGTAGTGTTCCATGATTCATTGTGCATAACACCCAGTGCTCCACGCAGAATGTGCCCTCTTTAATAGCCATCACCAGGCTAACCCATCCCCCTCCCCCCCTCCCCTCTAGAACCCTCAGTTTGTTTTTCAGAGTCTATTGTCTCTCATGGTTCATCTCCCCGTCTGACTTACTCCCCTTCATTCTTCCTCTCCTGCTATCTTCTTCTTTTTCTTTTTTCTTGAGTTTAAGTTTTTTATAGAGTTTGGATACTAGCCCTTTATCTGATATGTCATTTGCAAATATCTTCTCCCATATGCATTAATTTCTAAAGGAAGTCCAGTTCAGAGAAGCTGATTGGCTCCAGCTCTCCTTCCCAAATTGTTAACACTATTGTATGCCGGCTATGTACTAGCCCTTCATTAACATCATCCTACTCCATCCTCCCAATGACCTAATGAGGTACATATTTTAGCTCTAACATTGTTATTAAAATATGCTTTAAAGATATAGGAATTAAATGGTCTTCTTAGACTTTGCTAGTAAACCCAAACCTAAAACACTACGAAGGGCCAAGAAGATTCAGATGGGTAGAATCAATAGTGGGAATAATCTTAGTGAAACATGGTAAACAGAACAGGAAAAAAGTATACTAAAAAGTAATAGACAAAAATTGTTGATTTGTTGTATCTGCTTCCTTAAGAAGACTCAACTATTGTCATAACCATTCAATCCAGTTCAGCAGAGAAAATATATTATGCTTTCCTCTTTTGGGGTTTCTTTCATTGCTAAACCATTATTGTGGCAGTGAGAGATTTTGCAAGGCATAAAAAAGTCACCACAGGCCCACACTATGGTATGACCCAAGTGGTTTTTACAGCTATTCCCTTAATGTCTATGTCCATATGCCTGCAAGTGAATGAGCCATCCTGACAAGTACTTGATAAGTAACACTTCCAGTTTTGTTTTCCTTTGGGGAAGTGCTAAAGTGTTCACAACCAAGTGTGAAACTTTAAAATGTAGAATATAAATACATATATGTACTAATTGTGGAGGGGGAGCTAAACTGTTGTGTTTATTTATGAAAGGTAGAATCCTAGGTAAATTTATTTTTCTTATACTTGTCTAGGTTTTATAATTCTAAATTGTTCATTACATTTTTAAATAAACTATAAATATTACCTACAGGGGGACACCTCATTGCAGACCTAGTATTGCTTTTTTGGAATTCTGAAGGAAATCACTATTTTCCAAAATTAGGTAGTTCATTTTTGAGAGAAGCCAAAGAAATGTGTCCATTGAAAACAATAGCTTCAAGCGGTGCCTGGGAGGCTCAGTCAGTTAAGTATCTGACTCTTGGTTTCAGCTCAGGTCGTGATCTCAGGCAAGCCCCATGTCGGGCTCCACACTGGGCATGGAGGCTGCTTAAGATTCTTTCTCTCTCCCTCTCCTTCTGCCCCGTTCATGCACGCTCTCTCAAAAACAAAACAAAACAAAGGCCACAATGGTCAAGAAAGACTTTAATTTTACATCTTGATCATTTACTAAATTCAAATTTTCATGTCTTCAGTTGAAATTATTTAACAGTAATTTGTAGAGTAAGGTCCAGTTTGCATGTCCAATCTGATAAATTGATAGTGAGGTAGGGCATCCCTAAGATAGCCCCCAGTGATCCCTACCTCTTGTTTTTCATGTCATTTCATTCTTAGTGTAATCCCTTCCCCCTGCATGCAAACAGGATGCAGTGACTCACTGCTAACCAATAAAATACAGCAATAGTGATAGAATGTCACCTCTGAGACTAGGTCACAATTAGTCTCTCTCTCGCTCTCCCTTCCCTTTTGTTTACTAGCTCTATAAGATGTTGAGAACCATGTCATGAGCTCTCCTATGAAGAGGACCATGTGACAAAGACCTCTGTCCAACAGTCAACAAAGACCTAAGGTGGTCTGCTAAATAATGAGTTAGGAACAGACCTTAACTCAGTTGAACTTTGATCTTGAACCACAGGAACCCAGCTAAGCCAAACCTGTATTCCTGATCCATAGAAATTGTGAGATAATATTTGTGGACTTAGGTCACAACATTTTAAGGTTATTTGAATGCAGCAATAGATAATTAACATAAATTAGCCCTGACTATGTGAAGTAGGGTTCTGCAAAGGGGTTTGAGCCTTTGTCTACTCCTTAGTGAAGGGTTGTTCATCAATTATATTTGTCTGCCATGGACACAGGGTGGGAGGAATGGTGATGTGTGTGCTATTCTTTGATATGATGAACAGAATAGTAGCCAACAGAATGGACTCATTTTGGGGTTTGGGGAAATGCCCTGGTGTTAATAGGACCTATTATTCCACTACCAATCATTAATATCACAACATAGTCATTGGTCAGATTGGTTTGTATAGATCCTGATTTGTATCTTTCTCTTGAGGAATATGGATTATATGATTCAAGGAGACAATCAGAGTCTGGGACAAGTTCTGGACAGCCCAAACCAGCCCAGGAGTACTGGTGTTTCCTGGAGTAAGCCCCAGAACAGAGATCTAGACAGTGAAAGAGAGTGGAGAGAGAAAGGTAATTTTCTTACACTGCATAATTTGCCTGATGTAAGTCCCAATTTGTGGCAGAATGAAGAACTTATGAGTGCAAGCAAAGTAGCCCAGAGAAGATATCCATGCAACTCTTAAATATGTTAGAAGGATGACTGGCTCTGAAGAATTGCTGTTTTCCAAATATTGACACCAAAGTATCCTTGGAAGACCTACAAATCCAATGCTCATCAACACAGGTCCTGGAGCACTGTTGAAAGGAGATTATGCTGCCTTATCACAGTGGGGTTCCAGCAGGTCTCTAATGAACATTGACCTGTGATCCAAAAGAGTGAGAAACTTTAACAAATCTATTTTGAAAGAAACTGCTTGTTCAAAGGGCCCATTTCATAGAAAGCTCAAAGTTGAGGCATGTTTCTTGCCATGGGTGGGGATATACTTGGCACAACCAAATGCCATATTTTTGAAAGTCTGAAAAGTTTTTTTTTTTAATTAAGAATTGAAATAAAAATGAGCTTTCTGTGAGATATGCCTGTAGACTGCTGAGGATATACTTACAGATGAAGCATGAACAATGCTAAGAAAATGTTTATGAAGTTAAGGTATGCTTAACCTGTTTTTTTAATGTCTGATTTGAAGACTATACTAGAATTTAAATGACTTCAGCAAGATATTTAGAGTATTTTGTGGGCATTATGTAGAGAGAAATAAATGTGCATGCACATGTTTATTTAATACATAGATTACACTTGCTCCTTATTTAGTTATTCATGGTTCCTAAAGAATCAACTATAATAGGAGCTTGCACATTCTCATATTTTTAAAAATTCAGAAAATAAGAAAATGTGTGAGAAGTTTGAGGTTTCAGTAGTATTTATGTTCTGCTTTCTTGTTAAACTATGCTCAATATGAATATTGCCAAGAACCCCCACATGAGATTTTTCCTCATGACTGGAATATTCCTTTATTTCTCTTTATTAAAATACTCTTAACTTATTCAACATCAGAAACCTTTCCTCATAAGGGAAATATTTTTTGATTTCATTTTCTCTTGCCCCTTTGGAAGTCCCTGGAAGGCTTTTTGTCATACACGTCCATTGAGAAACACATACACATCTTCACACAAGCTGAGAAAAAAAAAAGTCTTATTTGCAGGAAGTTGAGAAGAGAAATAGTAGTAATTTCCTTAGCTTAGTCCAGGCAAGTAAAATGGAGACAGTGAAAAGGAGCTAGTGTGTCATTGACTATTTAACACTTGTAGTGGAAAGAATGAGGCCATCTTGAGTCTTGAATCTGGATTTCTGGCTTGGTGTTGACACATTAATGTATCCTTTAGAAAGCCAATGGTTTTATTTTACTGAGAGAGGAGAGGTAAGAGTTGCTTTCCCAAAAGTTTCGAAGCATACTTGATTGTTTTAAGCCCAAGAATAGCATATCTAGTTACTTGTCTGATATTTTCTCCGGTAGTTTTCTGGGCAGACTCTCAGAGGCTGGTTGGTTTGGATCAGAAGAGCGTGCGAGCTCCTCATCCCATGTGGCTCCCATCCAAGCCCTCTTGTTCCTTCTTGATCAGTTTGATTATCTGCTTCTTCACAATAGAATCTGTCGCTGAAAATTGGATTCAAGTTGACTTTCACCTGGAAGTATTTGCCTCACAGAATTAGCACAGTTGAAGATGATTAAAATACTCAGTTCTTCTCTGGCTGGTTAAACAGTCCCTGAGTGGTAAAGCAGCTACATCTGCATCCTCAGTCTTATGGCGTCCTGTGGTTCTATTTGAATCCCTTCCACGGTGCATACAGATTATATATTCTGCATCTTCCTGACCATAGAACATATGATTTCTTAATAAGGCTCCAAAGGAAATATATGCACTTTTCATGCCACTCAAAGGAATGAGCTCTGGGTTTGCTTTGGTTGGCGCCACCGGAGCTGTGGCTGCATTTTCTGGGGTTAGAAAGCAGAGTCAGGCACTCAGCCAACCCAGGAGGGACACAATTAGACAGACATAGAATACCTTACTAAAGTCCTAAGAGAGCAATAAAACTAAAAGGACAGCTTTTAGTTTTAGTAGGAAAAAATCCTGACCCCAAAGTAACTTCATTTACTCAAGGGCTGTTTGAGCAGAAGTAAGAATAGAGAGCCTTGCCTTTAGGGTCTAAACCCAAAATATCAAGAAGTGAGACCTGATGTTCTTTGAAGTACCTAATGCCTCATTCATAGATTTCAACTGACTGAAAACCCAGTTGTTCTAAGGAAGAGGCAGAAATAAGATCATATGGTTGAGTAATATAATTTGCCCATCCCAATTACTGGCACCACCAAGCACCTGGTTGCTCAGTTGCCCCAAATTGGAAATTATCCTTAATACCTTCCTCTGTCAACCCTGAAATCCAATTAGCCACCAAAAAAATATTGATATCACCTCCAAAATCTATCTCAAATGAATACATTTCTCTTCATCTCCATTGTCAGCACCCTAGTTTTGTCTGTCAGCTTTTAATTGAACCTTTGTGGAACCTTCCAGTCTTCACTACCTATTTTTTTTAATTCTTAATAAAAAATATATTTAAGGTATACAACATGATTTGATATACATAGTGAAATGATTACCACTGTCAAGCTAATAAGTGCATTTTTTGCAGTAGTTACTGTATGTGTGTGTGTGTGATGAGAGCACCTGAAATCTCAGCAAATTGCCAGGATTCAATATGGTGTTATTAACTGTAGTTCAGTCCAGCCCATAGAACAGCCCAGGATCTTCTAAAATGCAAATCTGATCCTATCAGTACTCTGCTTGTTTCCTGTTGTTTTTAGGATCAACGTTGGTGTGCCTGATACTTAATGGCCATTCAGGAAAAGGATGAATGAATTAACCCATTTTGGCTAATGATATTTTGTCCTCTATATAAATAGCACGGATTTTTTGGAGATTTTGAAGAAGGCAAATTTCATGTACTCAGAAAGGACTTCCTGGCTCTATACTATATAAAAACTGCTCAAACACCTTCAAAATTATTATGTTTCTGGGTTATTTATAGCAACAAATCATCATTTTGTAAAGTGTACTGTTCTTCAGATAGTGAAACATATTCTCTATGTTGTTGCCCTCTTATATAGAGGAGAGTGGAAGAAGAATTGTCTCAATAGTTCATACATCAAATCAGTTTAAATTTTTTGGCAAGAGTAATAAAACACACTGCTATTCCTTTCTTTCTCCTACCTGTCTTTTCTCCTTTTCTGTTCCCCAGAGGCAACCTCTTTCATTTTTTTATAGCTGATTTTTAAGCTATTTCTATGTCGTTGACATGTTCATAGTGATAGTTCTTGACTTTTGAAACAAAAAAATTTCTAGATTACCTCTTGATGTAGAGAGATCTTAGTACATAACCTTCATTTGACAACCACCTCCAATGTGCTTCCCTCCCCCACTTCACGCAATATAATTATCAGAATTTGGTTATATCAACATTTAGTGTTTACAGCGCCAGCACCATAAAAATATTTCTATGTGCCTCACCTAATATATTGTGATCATGTTTTCTTTCTTGCCTCCTTTCTAGAGTTAATAATTACATTGTTTTCTGGTGCTTATCACGATATTCTCTGACAGTGTTGGCAACCTCTTTTCATTGTGATCACATGCACTAGGTAATCTTGATCAGTTACGTTGTTTTCTCCTTTGAGAGCAACCTTGTCCTGGCCAGTCTGAGATTCTTTATTTTAAGCCTGCTGTGCAGTTTTCATCCCAGAACTTCCCCCCAGAAATATCTTTCACTTCTTTCTCTCCCCGCTGCTCTAGAAAATTCTAGAAATATCTTACACTTTTTTCTCTCTCTTTTTCCCCCCCTGGTTGGGTTAGATCCCTTTTTTTCCTGAGAGAATACCCTTTGTTTTGAAGGAGCACATTCTCTAGTAGCTCTCTCTTTTTTTTTAATGTTTTTATTGTTATGTTAATCACCATACATTACATCATTAGTTTTTGATATAGTGTTCCATGATTCATTGTTTGTGGATAACACCCAGTGCTCCACGCAGAATGTGCCCTCTTTAATACCCATCACCAGGCTAACCCATCCCCCCAACCCCTCCCCTCTAGAACCCTCAGTTTGTTTTTCAGAGTCCATCCTCTCTCATGGTTCGTCTCCCCCTCCGACTTACTCCCCTTCACTTTTCCCCTCCTGCTATCTTCTTCTTTTTTCTTTTCTTAACACATATTGCATTATTTGTTTCAAGACTACAGATCTGTGATTCAACAGTTTTGCACAATTCACAACACTACCATAGCACACACCCTCCCCAATGTCTATCACCCAGCCACCCCCTCCCTCCCACCCACCACCACTCCAGCAACTCTCAGTTTGTTTCCTGAGATTAAGAATTCCTCGTATCAGTCAGGTCATATGATACATGTCTTTCTCTGATTGACTTATTTCACTCAGCATAACACCCTCCAGTTCTATCCACGTCGTTGCAAATGGCAAGATCTCATTCCTTTTGATGGCTGCATAATACTCCATTCTATATATATACACCACATCTTCTTTATCCATTCATCTGTCGAAGGACATCTTGGCTCTTTCCACAGTTAGCCTATTGTGGACATTGCTGCTATAAACACTGGGGTGCACGTACCCCTTCAGATCCCTACATTTGTATCTTTGGGGTAAATACACAGTAGTGCAATTGCTGGATTGTATGGTAGCTCTATTTTCAACTGTTTGAGGAACCTCCATACTGTTTTCCAGAGTGGCTGCACCAATTTGCATTACCACCAACAGTGTAGGAGGGTTCCCCTTTCTCCACATCCCCGCCAACATCTGTCGTTTCCTGACTTGTTAATTTTAGCCATGCTGACTGGTGTGAGGTGGTATCTCATTGAGGTTTTGATTTGGATGTCCCTGATGCCGAGCGATGTTGAGCACTTTTTCATGTGTCTGTTGGCCGTTTGGATGTCTTCTTTGGAAAAATGTCTGTTCATGTCTTCTGCCCATTTCTTGACTGGATTATTTGATCTTTGGGTGTTGAGTTTGATAAGTTCTTTATAGATTTTGGATACTAGCCCTTTATCTGATATGTCATTTGCAAATATTTTCTCCCATTCTGTCGGTTGTCTTTTGGTTTTGTTGACTGTTTCTTTTGCTGTGCAAAAGCTTTTCATCTCTATGAAATCTCAATAGTTCATGTTTGCCCTTGCTTCCCTTGCCTTTGGCGATGTTTCTAGGAAGAAGTGGCTGTGGCTGAGGTCAAAGAGGTTGCTACCTGTGTTCTCCTTTAGGATTTTGATGGACTCCTGTCTCACGTTTAGGTCTTTCAACCATTTGGAGTCTATTTTTGTGTGTGGTGTAAGGAAATGGTCCAGTTTCATTCTTCTGTATGTGGCTGTCCAATTTTCCCAACACCATTTGAAGAGACTGTCTTTTTTCCATTGGACATTCTTTCCTGCTTTGTCCAAGATGAGTTGACCATAGAGTTGAGGGTCCATTTCTGGGCTCTCGATTCTGTTCCATTGATCTATGTGTCTGTTTTTGTGCCAGTACCATACTGTCTTGATGATGACAGCTTTGTAATAGAGCTGGAAGTCCGGAATTGGGATGCCGACAGCTTTGCTTTTCTTTTTCAATATTCCTCTGGCTATTCGGGGTCTCTTCTGGTTCCATACAAATTTTAGGATTATTTGTTCCATTTCTTTGAAAAAAGTGGATGGTATTTTGATGGGGATTGCATTGAATGTGTAGATTGCTCTAGGTGGCACTGACATCTTCACAGTGTTCTTCCAATCCATGAGCATGGAACGTTTTTGCATTTCTTTTTGTCTTCTTCAATTTCTTTCATGAGTATTTTATAGTTTTCTGAGTACGGATCCTTTGCCTATTTGACTAGATTTATTCCTAGGTATCTTATGGTTTTGGGTGCAATTGTAAATGGGATCGACTACTTGATTTGTCTCTCTTCTGTCTTGTTGGTGTATAGGAATGCCACTGATTTCTGTGCATTGATTTTATATCCTGCCACTTTACTGAATTCCTGTATGAGTTCTAGCAGTTTTGGGGTGGAGTCTTGGGTTTTCCACATACAGTATCATATCATCTGCAAAGAGTGAGAGTTTGACTTCCTCTTTGCCGATTTGGATGCCTTTGATTTCTTTTTGTTGTCTGATTGCTGTGGCTAGGACTTCTAATACTATGTTGAATAGCAGTGGTGAGAGTGGACATCCCTGCCACGTTCCTGACCTTAGGGGAAAAGCTCTCAGCTTTTCCCCATTGAGAATGATATTCGCTGTAGGTTTTTCATAGATGGCTTTTATGATATTGAGGTATGTACCCTCTATCCCTATACTCTGAAGAGTTTCGATCAAGAACGGATACTGTACTTTGTCAAATGCTTTTTCTGCATCTATTGAGAGGATCATATGATTCTTGTTCTTTCTTTTGTTAATGTATTGGATCACGTTGATTGATTTGCAGATGTTGAACCAACCTCGCAGCCCAGGGATTAATCCCACTTGGTCATGGTGAATAATCCTTTTAATGTACTGTTGGATCCTCTTGGCTAGTATTTTGGTGAGAATTTTTGCATCCATGTTCATCAAGGATATTGGTCTAGAATTCTCCTTTTAATGGGGTCTTTGTCTTGTTTTGGGATCAAGGTAATGGTGGCCTCATAAAATGAATTTGGAAGTTTTCCTTCCATTTTCATTTTTTGGAACAGTTTCAGGAGAATAGGTATTAATTCTTTAAATGTTTGGTAGAATTCCCCTGGGAAGCCATCTGGCCCTGGGCTTTTGTTTGTTGGAATTTTTGATGACTGCTTCAATTTCCTTAGTGGTTATCAGTCTGCCCAGGTTTTCTCTTTCTTCCTGGTTCAATTTTGGTAGTTGATACATCTCTAGGAATGCACCCATTTCTTCCAGGTTATCTAATTTGCTGGCATAGAGTTGCTCATAATATGTTCTTATAATTGTTTGTATTTCTTTGGTGTTGGTTGTGATCTCTCCTCTTTCATTCATGATCTTGTTGATTTGGGGCATTTCTCTTTTCTTTTTGATAAGTCTGGCCAGGGGTTTATCCATCTTGTTAATTCTTTCAAAGAACCAGCTCCTAGTTTTGTTGATTTGTTCTACTGTTTTGGTTTCTAGTTCATTGATTTCTGCTCTGATCTTTATTATTTCGCTTCTCCTGCTGGGTTTAGGCTTTATTTGCTGTTCTTTCTCTAGCTCCTTTAGGTCTAGGGTTAGGTTATGTATTTGAGACCTTTCTTGTTTCTTGAGAAGGGCTTGTGTTCCTATATACTTTCCTCTCAGGACTGCCTTTGCTGTATCCCAAAGATTTTGAACAGTTGTGTTTTCATTTTCATTGGTTTCCGTGAATTTTTTAAATTCTTCTTTAATTTCCTGGTTGACCCATTCATTCTTTAGTAGGATGCTCTTTAGCCTCCATGTATTTGAGTTCTTTTCGACTTTCCTCTTGTGATTGAGTTCTAGTTTCAAAGCATTGTGGTCTGAAAATATGCAGGGAATGATCCCAATCTTTTGGTACCGATTCAGACCTGATTTGTGACCTAGGATGTGATCAGTTCTGGAGAATGTTCCATGGGCATTAGAGAAGAATGTGTATTCCTTTGCTTTGGGATGGAATGTTCTGAATATGTGTGTGAAGTCCATTTGGTCCAGTGTGTCATTTAAAGTCTTTATTTCCTTGTTGATCTTTTGCTTAGATGATCTGTCCATTTCAGTCGGTGGGGGGGTGTTAAAGTCCCCTACTATTATTGTATTGTTGTCAGTGTGTTTCTTTGCTTTTGTTATGAATTGCCTTATATAATTGGCTGCTCCCATGTTCGGGGCATAGATATTTACAATTGTTAGATCTTCTTGTTGGATAGACCCTTTAAGTAGGATATAGTGTCCTTCCTCATCTCTTATTACAGTCTTTGGTTTAAAATCTAATTTGTCTGATATCAGGATTGCCACCCCAGCTTTCTTTTGGTGTCCATTAGCATGGTAAGTTGTTTTCCACCCCCTCACTTTCAATGTGGGTGTGTCTTTGGGTCTAAAATGAATCTCTTGCAGACAGTATATCGATGTGTCTTATTTTTTAATCCAATCTGATAGCCTGTGTCTTTTGATTGGGGCATTTAGCCCATTTACGTTCAGCGTAACTATTGAAAGATATGAATTTAGTGCCATCGTATGGCCTGTAAGGTGACTGTTACTGTATATTGTCTGTGTTCCTTTCTGATCTATGCTGCTTTTAGGCTCTCTCTTTGCTTAAAGGACCCCTTTCAATATTTCTTGGAGGGCTGGTTTCGTGTTTGCAAATTCCTTTAGTTTTTGTTTGTCCTGGAAGCTTTTTATCTCTCCTTCTATTTTCAATGAAAGCCTAGCTGGATATAGTATTCTTGGCTGCATATTTTTCTCGTTTAGTGCTCTGAAGATATTATGCCAGTCCATTCTGGCCTGCCAGGTCTCTCTGGTTAGGTCTGTTGCCAATCTAATGTTTCTACTATTGTAGGTTACATGTCTCTTCTCCCGAGCTGCTTTCAGGATTTTCTCTTTGTCTCTGAGACTCGTAAGTTTTAGTATTAGATGTCGGGGTGTTGACCTATTTTTATTGATTTTGAGAGGGGTTCTCTGTGCCTCCTGGATTGTGATGCCTTTTTGCTTCCCTACATTAGCGAAGTTCTCTGCTATAATTTGCTCCAATATACCTTCTGCCTCTCTCCTTTTCTTCTTTTTCTGGGATCCCAATTATTCTAATGTTGTTTCGTCTTATCATATCACTTATCTCTCGAATTCTGCCCTCGTGATCCTGTAGTTGTTTCTCTCTCTTTTCCTCAGCCTCTTTATTTTCCATCATTTGGTCTTCTATATCGCTGATTCTCTCTTCTGCCTCATTTATCCTAGCAGTTAGTGCCCCCATATTTGATTGCACGTCATCAATAGCCTTTTTGATTTCGATTTGGTTAGATTTTAGTTCTTTTATTTCTCCAGAAAGGGGTTCTCTAATAACTTTCATGCTTTTCTCAAGCCCAGCTAGTATCTTTAAAGTCATGATTCTGAACTCTAGGTCCGACATCGTACTAATGTCCATATTGAGTAGGTCCCTGGCTGACGGTACTACCTCTTGTTCTTTTTGCTGAGGTGATTTTTTTCATTTTGTCATTTTGTCCAGAGGAGAATAGATGAATGAGAGAACAAAATGCTAATAGGTTAACAACGTCCCCAGCAAATATAGTGTATACAAATCAGAAAAGACCTGAAACCAGGGGAAGAGAAAGGGAAAGGAAGAAAAAAAAAAAAGATAAAAACAAACAAAAACAGAACAAAACCAAAAAAACAGAATATGATCAAATATGATCAGGCTAGTGCATAGATCAGTGCCACACACTAGATTTTGGGCGTATTTTGGTCTGTTAGAAGAAAGTGCCTCCTAAAATTTTAAAGGAAGAAAGACTTATATATGTACAAATTAAGGGTTGATACAATGAAGGGATAGAATATGACTGTAAAGATTAAAAGTATAAAAGATTTTATAAAAGGAATTGATAAGATAAGAAGTTGTTTGAAAAAGAAGAAAATTTTAAAAAAAGAATGTGATCAGGCAGGAGACTAGAACAAAGCCATACACTAGTGATTTAGGGTATATTTTGATCTGTTAGAAGAAACTGTATCTCAAAATTTAAAGAGAGAAGAACTTTATATATATGCCAAAAATAAGGTTAACTACTATGAAGGGATAAAATATGACTCTAAAAATGAAAAATAAAAAATGTTTTTTTAAAAAAGGGATTGATAAGATGTTGGTTGAAAAAGGGAAAAAGAAAAATTCAAAAAAAGTAAAAAAAATTTGAAAAACTAACGAATCATGGTAAAAAAGCCATGAATTATATGTGCAGTATTCCAGTAGTGCTGGAGTTCTCCCATTCTCCTTGTAAATATTTTTTTTTATTTTTTTATTGTTAATCACCATACATTACATCATTAGTTTTTGTTGTAGTGTTCCATGATTCATTGTTTGTGCATAACACCCAGTCTCCTGTTCTCCTTGATCAGTAAACTTGGTCTTGGCTTGCTGGCTCTTCGTGCTGATCTTCTGGGGGAGGGGCCTATTGCCGTGGTCCCTAAATGTCTTTGCCGGAGGCGGAATTGCCCCGCCCTTGTCGGTCTGGGCTAAGTAATCTGCTCGGGTTTGCGCTCGGGAGCTTTTGTTCCCTGCAAGCTCTCAGTACAGCTTTGGAGGACCAGAGTGAAAATGATGGCCTCCCAGTCTCTGCCCGAAGGAGCTGAGAATGTGGGGCCCCGCTCCTCAGTGCGCCCCCAGAGAAAAGCAGTCACTTCCGTGTCCCCGGTCTCCGGCCGCACTCTGTGCTCACCCAGCCTGTGATCGAGCATTTCTATCTCTGGCACCCGACCCCGTGTGGAGTCTCCAAACCCAGCAGATCCCTGCGGTGCGCTCCCGCGCTGCTCCTCCCAGGGAGGAAGGGGAGTCTCCCTGGCTCTGCCGCTTGTTGGGTCCCTGCTGGAGGAGTAGTCACCCGACTGTTTGGCCAATCACAGTTTATGGCAACCCGGAGCTGAGAGCCTGTGCCTCAGCTCCGTCTCTGCAGCCAGCTTCCCTGCTCCGATACCTGGGAGCTCTGCTGCACTCAGGCACCCCCGATCTTTCTGTGACCCCGAGGGTCCTGAGACCACACTGTCCTGCGAGGGTTCCACCCCCGCTTAGCCACTGCAGCGACGTCCCTCAGCGGAGCCGACTTCTAAAAGTTCCGATTTTGTGCTCCGCGGCTCTATCACTTGCCAGAAGCGGCTGACGGAGGCCCCTCCCCTGCTGTCTATCCTCCCGAATATCGCCTCGGATTCACTTCTCCGCACGTCCTACCTTCCAGTAAGTGGTCGCTTTTCTGTTCAGAGAGTTGTTGCTATTCTGTTCTTCGATCTCCTGTTGAGTTCGCAGGTGTTCAGAATGGTTTGATCCCTATTCAGCTGAATTCCTGAGACCAGACGAAATCCAGGTCTCCTACTCCTCCGCCATCTTGCTCCAACATCCTCTAGTAGCTTTCTGACCTAGCATCTTTGGTCATATCTTTTTCCTACTGTTAAACATACATCATGGTTTTATTGAGGATGGAATTCTAGGCTGAAAATAATTTTCCCTAGACATTTTGAAGACATGACTCCATTGTTCCCTGGTTTCCAGTATTCCAGATAAATCTGATGATATTCTTTTTTCTGATTATTTGTAAATGACCTCTATTTTTTTCCCTGGGACCTTCTCAGATTTTCTCTTTAAACCCAAACTCTGGAATTTGACTATTATGTGCATTTGTGAGAGGCTTCAATGGATACTCTCCTTACAGAAACATACATTTTACTTCTTAATATTGCTCCCCTCTCCATTTTTTCCTATACTTTCTGGTATTTGAAGTACCCAGATTAGTTTTCTCATATTCTTTTTTTAAATTTTTTATTTTATTTTATTTTATTTTTTTAGCAAGAAGGAGAGAGAGAGAGTGGGCATGAACAGGAGGGAAGGGGCAAAGTGTAGAGGGGAAGAGAGAATCCCAAGCAGGCTTCGTGCACAGCCAGCGCAGAGCCTGACATGGGGCTCCGTCCCACGACTCTGAGATCATGACCTGAGCTGAAACCAAGAGTCTGAGGCTCAACTGACTGAGCCATCCAGGCACCCCTTTTAAATATCTTTTTTAATCTCTTGATTATTTTCTTCTTGAGGGAGATCTTTGAGACCTTCCCAACTGTATTTTCCAACATGTGTGTATGTGTATGTATTCCTGCTTTTTCATGTTTAGTTTTTAAGAGCTATTTTTGAAATGATATGAATGTTCCCTCTTAGAGCATTTTTCTTCTCTGGAGAAACTAATTACAGTTTTAAAGGAATCTCTCCTTCTATTTATCTCTGTGGCTTCTGAATTGCTTCTCTTCAGTAGAGGCTTTTTACTAATATTTAGTCTATGAATATGTGTATGTTTAAGAGTGAGGTACACGCACAAAGCTGATGTGTTTTGCATATGCAGGGCCTTTGAACTGGTGAACTTCGCTGTAGAAGGTTTAGCTGGGGATCCAGCCATTTGGGGCCTCCAGTTTCTCTGCTTTTCTAACTCAGGGATTTCTACCTTATAAAAAAAATGGCATTTCTTGTCTATTGTAGTTTTTTCTCTTGTGCTTTTTTCTTTTTTTTTTTTATCATCGGCTTAATGTTTACATTTACCTATTCTCATACGTTAGTAATGCCCTGCAAGATATTATACATTTTATGTTAAATAATATGTAGAGAGTGTTATATTTTAAGTTTATGTGGCATGGAAGAGAACCTCTAACAGGGGTGCCAGTTCTTAAAGAGAGGGTGAGGTTGCCATTAAATACTTCATAAGGAGATTGACCCTTGGCTAAGTCTTGAGAGATGAAGAGGCATTTGCTGGGCATACAAGAGGCTGAAGAGCATACCGTGCATATGACAGAACAAGAATGCAGGGCTAGGCCATAACAGCATAGTCTTTTCTATAGGACTGCAAGCTGGAACAGCATGTGTTCAGGCAGTGGATGAGAGCAAGGAAGGAAGCTCCAGAGTTAATCAAGTTCAGATGATAGAACTCCATTCTGAAGTCCTGTGCAAAGCATCATGGGTATTAAAAGCTGAGTGAGAATCCGTTTCTTCCCTAAGCCCCTCACAGTCTCTTAGGGAAGGAAAGATATAAAAATAAACAGCAATAATGCCGGGTGTAACTGTGTGAATTTAAATATCTTTTTCCAAGAAAAAGAGATTGTATCTGATAGAAAAGATTTTGTAGAGGAAGAAACATCTGTAAGCCTCACATTTAGATGAAAGAGTTTCAAGATGGAAAGGAATTAGCATGGTCCTGGACATAGAAAGGATAGTTGGAGAACAGGAGTCTAATCTGGTTGGTACACAGAAGGGCAGGATAAATCCGATGGTGGGGCCTGGGCCATGGGGTAGATGGTCTTGGATGCCAGACTGGACAGTCTGTGCTTCATTTTGAACATCAAGAGGATTTGTGCACACAGTCAAATCTACTTAAGATGGCAATTTATGTCTTGATGTACACCCTCCTCTCTCTTCCTTGTTCCTGGTGAATGTCCTTCCTTGGTGTTTGAGCATGAAACTTCATGAACAGTAAGTAGTAGTCTCTTATTTTCCTCCTTATGTCCATCCTCTCCTTTAGTTCATTCTTCACAGTTTATCCACTGAGCCCTAAAAATGCAAATTGAGTAATCTCTCTGCTTTTTATGGCCAACCACTGCGCTTGGTGTGAAATTCAATTTTTGTATTGTGGCCTACGAAATCCCAAAGCCTCTGGCTCCTGATCACATCCTGGACTTCATGTTATACCACTTTCCTTGTCACTCTTTACCTTCCATTCAAATATCCAGTCGTTCTTCCTTCTATTCCTTTAAGGTGACAAGCTGACTCCTATATTGGGGCTTTTGTACTTACCTCTACCTGAAACACTCCTTTTATTAGCTCTTTGCATACATAGTTGGTCCCTATGTGGTTTTAGGTGTCA
The DNA here is from genome assembly GCF_003265705.2 of Callorhinus ursinus. NCBI lineage: Eukaryota > Metazoa > Chordata > Mammalia > Carnivora > Otariidae > Callorhinus > Callorhinus ursinus. The sequence continues at coordinate 27,835,523 of NW_027397082.1, forward strand.
GATAAAAGGATATTTCCCCAAAGAGGCTTTTTTTCTGGCCATCCTACTGAAACTACCGTCTGCCCCTTCTTCCTCTTAATCTGTGGCATTGTCCAATATATTTGCTTTGGAGCACTTTTCTTCAAGTGTAGTTATATTGTTTAATTGTGTGTTTTAACTGTTAGTTACCTGTTTCTCATCCCACTAGAAATTACCCTTCCAGAATTCAGAGATGTCTTTCATATTTTCTGCTGTATCCCTGATGCTTTGCATAGTTTTAAGCATGTAATACTCAATAAATACTTGTGGAATAAAGAAAAAATAGAGAAGTTATTATATTAAAATGCCTCTCTTCATTCATGTCACATTAACTCTGTAAATTTTGAGTGGATCCTTAAGAATCTTTGTAATCAGATCATTTCTTGTTTTTATTCTATATCCTTCCTTATATCTATGAACAGTTATCTGCTACACTATAAGCTCCATGAGGGAAGAGACTAGGTCTCTGTCTTTGAACATTTTACTTTTGGTGTCTTGACCATAGTAGATGCTCACTAAATGCTTTAAAGATGCCTGCACGATGAGGAAGGCATGTAAGGAAGTAAGAGGTAAATGGTGGGACTCTTTTGCATGGGAGGCAGGGATTTGTTTCTAGTCTCCCATAAAACATTTAACTGATGATGATTATGATTAATTATTGCTTGTCCTGGCTCTATTGATAAGTGGGTTTTTTACCTTGGGCATACAGATACACAGCAGATAAAAAATTAAAATTCAGAAGTATGTATCTGTTATTTTGAGTGTGGAGTAACTGTATCAGAACTCCCTGGGGTGCACATTAAACATGCAGCTGTTTTTTGTTTTTTTGTTTGTTTGTTTTGTTTTTTTGGTCTCTATCTGAATTTCCACTTGCCTAACATCTCTGAGACTGGGGTATGGGGATCTAAATTTTAAAAAAGCTCTTTCAGTAATTCTTATGCAGACCAAAGTCTGAGAAACACTGGTGATGGCTTGTATTACATGATCTTCTGTGATTCTGAATTCTGCTAGGTAACTGCAGTAGTATATATTGGCCATCTGGTGAGAGAAAGACAGAGCCATATTCTTTAGTTATTGCTCATGTAGACCGCTGTTGCAGGAAGTTCCCTAGTAATTCTTGTCAGTTGCTAAGCAATGTGCTGTTTCCCGTGAGTAATGGTCTATTCTTTGCATTATATTGTATTAAATTCCATTATTTCTCATGCTTTGTGTCTCAGAAAAATCAAACTGTGGTATGGTAATTTCTCTTAGGAAATATTTCTGCTTATGTAGATCACACAGTTCATGAGTCAGATTCTTCAAATATATAACTTTTGGGGACGAACCCATCTATTTTGGGAAGCTGCCTTAACTTCTTCCGGTTACGGTTCCAGCTTGGTATATTGCTGCTGTTAATTCTGCAACATGATTACAACAAAGGGGTGTGAGAATTTGGTGGTCACTGAGGGCCATTGAATACCACCTGGGAAAAAGTGATGCTCTATTGAAGCGGAATACATGATACAAAAAATAAAAAATAATTGCAAAAATTCAAACAAGGAATAATTTCCCTCTCCCTGGCAAATTCAAGGAAGGTCTTGGGGAGAGGGTAAATTGGATGAGCAGTAAGTGTCGACAGTGTTTCCGTGGAAGAAAGGGAGTAAAGCTGCCAACTGAAGAGTGACACAGGTGCAGGAATGGGGTAGAAGTGGTGCAGAAGGAGAAGTAGCTTCTTCTGGACGCCCAGCTCCAAGGGAATTAATTTCTGTCTGTATCCAATATTCAGCATGTTTAATAGCGTTCTCAAAAATGCTTATAAGCTGAAAATTGAAGCAAGACACCCTTAAGAAATTGTACAGATATTTGAGAAAATGATGATCCTACAAGGATTTTCTACGAGAGAAATGTTTTTCATTCTCAGTTTTTCAGACTGAGACTAGCCAGGAATTTAATGTCTATAAGCCATCTACCCACTTCATGTTTGAGCCAACACAATGGTTTCTATTAATTTAAACTTTTAATATAACCTGACTGAGAACTCTTGTCTTATGTTTCAGATATTCCCAGGAATGCCAAGAATCACTCAACAATAGCTCTAAAAATTAATTACATTGGTGACTCATCAAAACTTGGATTTATGCATAAACTAAATAATTACCAAGAATAATGACAATGACACTTAATATCAGTGCCACAATTTTACAATTTATAAAGCATTTATTCACTTTTGTTATCCTCCATTCCTAGCATCATCTCATTTAATCCTCACCATGGTCTTGTTAAGGTAGGTCTTCCCTCCCAGCAGTCAAAGAGGTGCAAATGATTTGTCCAAAGTAAAACTACTACTCAGTGGTTTGGATGGCTGAAGGAAGTAGTTACCCACCTTTGCATCGGGGAAGGTTTATACCCAGCCTCCTCTGTGCTTTGAAGGTATCTAGGAGTTGTGAGGTCCTGGATAGGCAGAACTTTCCCTTTTGAACCCTAGGTCCCATCTTCAATGACCTATGGTAGAAACTCTGAAGGAGAACCAGAATATAGGAAAACATTGGAACTGTGTGTTCCTGAAACCCAAGAGCATTACTGGGAGCTTTGGAATGGGTCAGGGCCTGATAGCTCCCCTTTCCTGGGTAGGGAAACAGAGAGCTGAAGGGTGCCTTGTGTCAGAGTTCAGAGAGCTCCCAGGTGAGAGAACCAGTCTCAGCACCACTTTGCCAGCAGCAACTGGCCACTCTGCATTTACATACTGGACTGTTTCATTAATTCAACCTGCTTATTTTCCAGTACGTATTTTCTGTAGGATTTAACAGCCTGCATACTTACGAGCCTAAGGGGCTCACAGGATTGTTCATGGGAAGTGGGGGCAAGAGCTTCGCTCTGCTTTGCAGCTGTCCTGTGCTGGTCGCCACTTCAGTGCCCATACTCTAGCCGAGAACTGACATACAGCTGGAGTTCCTCGCCGAAGAAAAGGGAGAGTGTTGCTTATAAGGGATGTTTGGAAGGGACGTCTTCTGCAATCAGTGAAGGGCATCGAGTAAGGACAAGAAAAGTGGAACTGCCACATCAAGGGGGAATCTCAGCCGTTGATTTGGAAGGTTAACAGCATGTTACAGTATGTTTATGACTTTCCAGTTCCAGAAAAATGAAGCCACTAAGTGACAAACAGAAGACAAATCATTGGAGAAGTCAGGAGTCAAGTCTCCACGGTCGGCACGTACAGCTCATCCAATTTATCACCTCCCCAAGGCCTTCCCTGAGTAGAGTCTCCAGCCCAGAGTTCCTCCCTGGCTTCTCCTCTGTCTCCCAAGGTTCATCCTTGGGCAGGATCTGCGGTACCAGTGTGCCCAGCATGACCGATAAGCCTCAGAGTGCTGTCTGTTTGTTTCCTAGTTCAGGAAGACTTATTAGTGAAAGACTCACACCACTCACCATTCCATTAAGAGCCCTAATTTCTCCTTTTAATGCAGAGAGCAGAGTGTAAAGACCTACAACTGCACTGCAGTGTAGAAGTATATGAGCTGTAGAAAAGTAGCTTTTGGTAAATTGTACATCCTTTCTTTTCAATGTGCCCTAGGTCATCTAGATGAAAAAAAAATCCGAGCTGTAGGAAGTCATCTATTCCTGCAGCCTGTTTCCCACATGGAAACCTAATCACCTCTGCCGCAGTGAATCTGGGTCCTTGGCAGTGACTGGGTATGACTTACGGGGCTTAGACCTCCAAGTATGGCAGTACCCAGCAGGAGCAGATGGACTTCTAAGCAACCAGACAATAATTTCCTAATGCCAAGGCTGAGATCCAGAGCCAGGCATGTTTCACTTCTTGCCCTCCCCACAGTGCAGAGACTGATAAACAGAACATGAGGTTTTCCAATATAATACATGCAAGCAACCTACTTAGAGCAGGCCTTTTTTTTTTTTTTTTTCAGGTGTCACCATCTCTCTTTACTTGGCAAGTGGAGCCAGCCATTAGTAAGACTATCCAACAGTGACCCACAAGGCGGGACAGAAAGCTTGAGGGGTTAAAGCCTCCAGTGGACAGCAAAGAGGACAATTGAAATACACCTTATATGTCCTCCTTTACCTTAGGTTAGTATGACTAATGCATGGGACTTTATCTACACTTTGTTTCAATGAGGGAGAGAGGGCCTGGCCCCTAGAAGCACTGCTATAATAAAATCACTGTTAGTAAAATCTGGTATGAATAGAATGAGGGTTAACACTGCTATTATGATAATTATAGTCATTATGACTATTGTCAGGTTTGTGGAGTAAGAGATCACAATGGGGTACAAAGAAAAAGAAGGATAACACGTCTAAGATTAAAAGAGACCAAACCCATAAAAACCTACATTTTTTCCAGGTTTATTGAAGTATAACTGACAAATAAAAATTGTAAGTATACAACATGATGTTTTGATATAAGTATATATTGTGAAATGATTACCACAATCAATCTAATTAACATATCCATCGCCTCACATAGTTACGGTGTGCGTTTGCGTGTGTTACAACACTTAAGATCTACTTAGCAAATTTCGTGTGTATAATACATCATTAACTATGCTCACCATACTGTACATTAGGTCTCCAGAACTTGTTTATTTTATAACTTGAAGTTTTACCCTTTGATGCAAATCTCCCACTTCCCCTTCCCCTCAGTCCCCTGTGACCACTCTTCTCTGTTTCAATGTGTTCACTTTTCTTAGACTCCATATCTAAGTGAGATCATACAGTATTTGTTTTTCACAGTCTAGCTTGTTTCACTTAGCATAATATCCTCTAGGTTCATCCATATTGTCACAAATACCAGGATTTCCTTCCTTTTTACGGCTGTATCATATTCTGTGTCTATAATTTTCTTTGTCCATTCATTTGTCAACAGACTTGGAAGTTCTTTATGTATCTTGGCTCTTGTGAATAATGCTTCAGTGAACAAGGGAATGCAGACCTGTCTTTGAGAGACAGATTTTCTTTCCTTTGAAAAAAGGAGTGGGATTGCTGGATCATGTGTTAGCTCTCTCTTTTAATTTTTGTAGGAAACTCCATACTGTTATCCATAGTGGCTCTACCAATTTACATTCCCACCAACACTGCACAAAGGTTTCCTTTTCTCTATATTCTCACCAACACTTGTTATCTCTTGTCTTTTTCAAAATAGCCACTCTAACAGGTGTGAGGTGATATCTCATTGTGGTTTTCATTTGCATTTTCCTAATTATTAATGATGTTGAAAATCTTTTCATATACCTCTTGGTTATTTGTATGTTCTCTTTGGAAAAATATCTATTTAGGTCAGTTGTCCATTTTTAATTGAGTTTTTCTTTGTTTTTGGTTTTCTGTTTTTGTTGTTTTTGTTTTGCTATTGAGTTGTAGGAGTTCCTTATATGTTTTGGATATTAACCCATTACTGAATATATGGTTTGCAAATATCTTCTCCCCTTCTATAGGTTTTTATACCTTTTCATTTTGATTACTTCCTTTGCTGTGCAGAAACTTTTTAGTTGTTCCACCTGTGGTTTTGTTTTTGCTTTTGTTTCCTGAGCTTCTGGTGTCCTATCCAAATAATCATTACCAAGACCAATGTCAAGGAGATTTTCCCCTACGTTTTCCTCTAGGAGTTGTAGGATTTCAGGTCTTTTCAGTCTTTAATCCATTTTTGTTGATTTTTGTGTATGGTGTTAGATAATTTCATTCTTTGACACGTGCCTAGCCCTCCACACCACCATAGGTGAAACCGTGGGACCTGAAGCAGCCCTATGACCCACCTCCAGTCCCACTTTCCTGCCAGTTCAGAGTTGGTCCTGATCTCATAGGGACCCAGCAAGAGACACCCATTCATGCCCCTGGTAACAGGCCTGCCAACCAGCAGCCGTGTGACCTAGATCCAGTCTCACTTGACTGATACTCCAGAGACAATCCCATCAGTAAGGAGACCTGGCAGGAGAAGGTCCTTTGCCTGCTTTAAAAGAAAAAAAGAAAAAAAAAGTCTGTAAAGACAGGAAGAAGCTCCTTCAAATGCACAGACACCAGTGCAAGGCCACATGGATCATGAAGAATCAGGCAAATATGCCATTACTGAAGGAAATTAATAAAGCTCTAGTAACTGATCCTAAGAACTGGAGATCAACAAATTGCCTGACAAAGAATTCAAAATAATTGTCCTAAGGAAGCTCATTGAGCTACAAGAGAACAACGAATGGAGGAAAAATCAATTCTTAAAATACCAACATCTATATTATTCCTCCCTAAAGAGCTTTGGCGATATAATAGTTTCCTGCAAAACTATTCAATGATGGGGTAGCAGCTTCATGCAATAGATATTTTTAGCAGATAAATTCTTTTCCATAACCCTCCAGTCCTATAAAATATTGGACTATCTCGACCTCGCTGTTACCCTATGCCCCTGGGGACCCACTTTCCTGACCCTGTAAAGGGAGCATGAGAAGCTCACATAGGACCCGATGCCTTATGTGAAGAGGGTACAAACAAAAGCTTGTAAAATTTCCAGTATGCTGGGAAGCTGTGTGGAGTGGTGGTAGGACAGGGGCTCTGGCTCACAACACAAAGTCCAGCTATGAATCAGGAGCCGAGTGACTTTGAGATGCTCCTGAAAATCTCTGAGCTTCAGTTTCCTCCTGTGTAAGAAGGATAATAGTACTGACTTCTCAGAGATGTTGAGAAAATGAGGAGTGGAGGCAAAGCACCTAGGGCAAAGTGGTAGCTCAACAATGATACTTATTTCCTTGCTAGTTTCCCCTAATCAGCCCTCCCTTAGAACAGTGTTCCCAGCCTCTACTTCCCTGTTATTGGTATAATTCATGTCCAACTTACAAATATCTTCCTCCCTACATTTTAAAATAGAAGGCTAGGGGCGCCTGGCTGGCTCAGCCAATTAAGCATCCGACTCTTGGTTTTGGCTCAGGTCGTGGTCTTGGGATTGAGCCCTGTGTGGGGTTCCATGCTCAGCATGAATTTGCTTGAGATTCTTTCCCTCTCCCTCCCCATCTCCCTCTGTTCCTCCCCCTCCCCCCCACACCTGCATGTGCGTGCTCGCTCTCCAATAAAATCTTTAAAAATAAAATAGAAGGCTAATAATGAACAATTTTCAAGTAGAGATCTATATTAAAAAAATGTAGAAAGGATCAAATGTGCAAATCATCAGCCAATAAATATATGAAAAGTTTCTCTACCTCTCTAGTGTCCAGAGAAATGCAAATTAATGTAAGATGTCAATTTAAATCATCAGATGGACAAAAGGTGATAATACCTACTCATGGACTAGCAGGAAAAGGTATTGCTTGAGAAATTATGAATCATTCCATCTCTTTTGGAAAGTAAACCAATAGATATCTCTATAGATAGCACTTTATATGTATATATACACACACACACATATATAAACATGTACAAAAGATGTACACATCTTTTGCTACAGTATTCCCATATCCCATTTCTGGGAACTTATCTCTTAGAAATAGAAGCACTAGTATAAAGATGATTAATTCAACACTGGAGTAGTAAAATCTAGAAATAATGCAAACACCCATAAAAAAAAACAGATTCAAATATTTAGTTAACTTGTACATTCCTTTGGTGGAACATAATGCAACAAGATGAGGCTACACCACTTTACTCGGAGAGATAGCTGTAATAAGTGAAAAAAGCAAGACACAGAAGAATAAATGATTTCATTTTTGAAAAACTGACAAAAATACCTATAGTCTCCATGCACATATGTGTATGTGAATAAGTATAACATCATGGAGAAGTCAATATGAGGAGATGTATTGAGTAACATCACTTACCTGTGTTATGTGTAGGGGTTGCAGAGAAAAGGGAAAATGAGAAGGGAAAACTAGGCAAAACCGAAAGGCTGTACAATGTATATTGTGGATCTGTGCATAATATATGGGGTCCATGATTATAAAAAAAAAAACTTTAATTTTCCAGATTTTTGGAAAACTATACGTATACATAAAGAGATGAGTGGAAGGGTAGTCACCAAAATATTAAAGACAATTAGCATAACACATGACTTTTATCTTTGTCAAAATAATTTATGTTGAGACTATTATTTATATAATCAGAGCAAAGCTGTCTTCACTGTACAAGGCAGAGGGAGCAGTGCTCTGGCTGGCTGTAATTCCCCAAAGTGAATCCAGAAATAAGGAAGGGCCTTTAGAATGCTTCTTTAATTTGTTTCAAATCCTGGACAAAGTGAAGGTGTGTCTCGGATTGGGAACTCTGACCTGGAGTTGACGTGCAGGATGCTTCTTAGGGGAGTGCTTGAGAGCCACAGCTGAGGAAAGGAGAGGAAGAAAGGTTGGGCAGAGGGTGAGGTTGAACCGTCCTACTGGATCAGTGACAGGCTCCGCTGACCCCACAGAGAGCCCTCGAGCTAGAAGGGCCCGTCAGGGTCTGTCCTTGTTGAGTTGAGATAGCCAGGCCTTTATAATCCCAAGTAGATACACATTGAATGTGTAGATTGCTCTAGGTAGCATTGACATCTTCACAATATTTGTTCTTCCAATCCATGAGCATGGAACGTTTTTCCATTTCTTTGTGTCTTCCTCAATTTCTTTCATGAGTATTTTATAGTTTTCTGAGTACAGATTCTTTGCCTCTTTGGTTAGATTTATTCCTAGGTATCTTAGGTTTTGGGTGCAATTGTAAATGGGATCGACTCCTTAATTAAGACAACCAATATACTTTAGATGCAGCAGATGTATTTCCTGCCTGTACTTCCAATTCCATCACATAGAATATTAAAAAGATGTGGGCTCACATGTCAAGACTAATAATTTTTACTGCTTTATTAAGGACATTCTTGAGTAAAATGGTATTTTTTACTGCAAGTGCATGGCAATAAAGAATGTAATAACTAATACAGTATAGTGCATCTGCTTGGATTGGTGCTGATACAGTAGTTTTATCTGCCGTTGGTTTCACACCACCAGTGTGAATGGCAATACAGTGAAAAAGGCTAGTAACATCTTAACATTATTACAAAAATCATTTTGACTTCATGGATTCCATGAAATGACCTGGGGTGCCCACAGACTTCCACCCACTACTCATTGAGAACTTTTGTTCTAAGTTCTTAGTCCCAGTGCCAGTTTTGGTTTGGGAATGGATGTGAGATGTGATTCTGACCAGTGAGACCTGAAGGAAAGAAGTGTTCATGGGGCTTCTGAGGAAGTTTCCCCTTCCTAAAAAGGGATATGTGGGGAAGTGAACATCCTCTTTCTACCTTGGGCTAGATATTGTCCTATCTGAATAAGGCTTCTGGAAAGGCTACAGCCATCTTGTGACCACAAAGGGAAACAAGCATAGGATAAAGTCAATGCAGAAAGTGGGTGAGAGAGACAAGGAAAGAACCTGGGCTCTTGGTGAAATTGTTGAGCCACTGATCAAAATACATCTTTGGAGTCTCCTCTTCTCCTGAACTTTAAGAGATAATCTTTAATTTTTAAAGGACATAAAAAAATTTTATGTGTGTGTATGATAATAAATTAACTAGGACAAGTGTACAGTATGAGTCATGTGGACTCTGAAGCAACATTAGCGTGCCCCAGAGAGAACAGTATGAGGTGAAATGTTGAGGACTACTCAGGCAGAGTAGAATAAACATCAAGGAGCCTATAGTATTTGCTTAACTACTCTTATTAGAGGTGATCACCATTCCTTAGAGATAAAAAGTAGAGACTGAGATCAGATACACCTGCATATCCTGTATGGTTTTCTAGCTATATATAAATTAACTATAAATAGCTTTAATTACAGGGTGTCAGTTATTAAATCCTACTGTCATTTTTATAAGATTCCAAGCAGAAGCATTCCTGTAGGCACTGATTTATATAGAGATACAGGACACAGGCTCAAGTAAGCAAAATTAAGAGTACTTTCTTCCTTGAAAAAAAATCTGAGCTTGCTATTGTAATGGTAATACTTAAATGTGAATTGTTTCGTATGTAGGTTATAAGACCATAGATAGGAGGAAGAAGTTTTGATGGCCAGTGAAAAAGGAATAGATTCTAGATATAGAGTGACTGTCCGAGGAAGTGGGCCTTCTGTATTGCATAAGGGGTTGTCTTTGAGCATTCAAGAGCCATAGTGCCCAAGAAGGGGGCATCAGGGACCTAAGTATTGGAAAGATGTTGTTTCTCCTCCTTTCTTAATAATGTTATTATATTAGAATATAATTATAAGAAGTTCTGCTTTAATAACAAAGTCCCAGTAGTTTAGAACCACAAACTCATTAAAAATCTAATGTGGGAGATTAGTTGACCATAGAGTTAAGGGTCCATATCTGGGCTCTCTATTCTGTTCCATTGATCTGTGTGTCTGTTTTTGTGCCAGTACCATACTGTCTTGATGATGATAGCTTTGTAATAGAGCTGGAAGTCCGGAATTGTGATGCCGCCAGCTTTGCTTTTCTTTTTCAACATTCCTCTGGCTATTCGGGGTCTCTTCTGGTTCCATACAAATTTTAGGATTATTTGTTCCATTTCTTTGAAAAAAGTGGATGGTATTTTGATGGAGATTGCATTGAATGTGTAGATTGCTCTAGGTAGCATTGACATCTTCACAATGTTTGTTCTTCCAATCTATGAGCAAGGAACGTTTTTCCATTTCTTTGTGTCTTCCTCAATTTCTTTCATGAGTATTTTATAGTTTTCTGAGTACAGACCCTTGCCTCTTTGGTTAAATTTATTTCTAGGTATCTTATGGTTTTGGGTGCAATTGTGAATGGGATCGACTCCTTGATTTCTATCTCTTCTGTCTTGTTGTTGGTGTATAGGAATGCCACTGATTTCTGTGCATTGATTTTATATCCTGCCACTTTACTGAATTCCTGTATGAGTTCTAGCAGTTTTGGGGTGGAGTCTTTTGGGTTTTCCACATACAGTATCATATCATCTGCAAAGAGTGAGAGTTTGACTTCTTCTTTGCCGATTTGGATGCCTTTGATTTCTTTTTGTTGTCTGATTGCTGTGGCTAGGACTTCTAATACTATATTGAATAGCAGTGGTGATAGTGGCCATCCCTGCCATGTTCCTGACCTTAAGGGGAAAGTTCTCAGTTTTTCCCCATTGAGAATGATATTTGCTGTGGGTTTTTCATAGATGGCTTTTATGATATTGAGGTATGTACCCTCTATCCCTATATCTGAAGAGTTTTGATCAAGAAAGGATACTGTATTTTATCAAATGCTTTTTCTGCATCTATTGAGAGGATCATATGGTTCTTGTTCTTTTATAACCCTAGCCCCCCTCCCCTCTAGAACCCCCAGTTTTTTTCTCAGAGTTTGTAGTCTCTCATGGTTCATCTCCCCTTCCGATTCCCCCCCTTCATTTTTCCCTTCCTACTATCTTCTTTTTTTTTTTTAACATATAATGTATTATTTGTTTCAGAGGTACAGGTCTGTGATTCAACAGTCCTACACAATTCACAGCACTCACCATAGCACATACCCTCTCTGATGTCTATCACCCAGCCACCCCATCCCTCCCACCCCCCACCAGTCCAGCAACCCTCAGTTTGTTTCCTGAGATTAAGAATTCCTCATATCAGTGAGGTCATATGATACATGTCTTTCTCTGATTGACTTACTTCGCTCAGCATAATACCCTCCAGTTCCATCCATGTCATTGCAAATGGCAAGATCTCATTCCCTTTGATGGCTGCATAATATTCCATTGTATATATATACCACATCTTCTTTATCCATTCATCTGTCAATGGACATCTTGGCTCTCTCTATAGTTTGGCTATTGTAGACATTGCTGCTATAAACATCGGGGTGCACATACCCCTTCGGATCACTACATTTGTATCTTTGTGGTAAATACCCTGTAGTGCAATTGCTGGATCGTACGGTAGCTCTATTTTCAACTTCCTGAAGAACCTCCATGCTGTTTTCCAGAGTGGCTGCACCAGCTTGCATTCCCCCCAACAGTGTAGGAGGGTTCCCCTTTCTCTGCATCCCCGCCAACATCTGTCGTTTCCTGACTTGTTAATTTTAGCCATTCTGACTGGTGTGATGTGGTATGTCATTGAGGTTTTGATTTGGATTTCCCTGATGCCGAGCGACGTTGAGCACTTTTTCATGTGTCCGTTGGCCATTTGGATGTCTTCTTTGGAAAAATGTCTGTTCATGTCTTCTGCCCATTTCTTGATTGGATCATTTGTTCTTTGGGTGTTGAGTTTGATAAGTTCTTTATAGATTTTGGATACTAGCCCTTTAGCTGTCATTTGCAAATATTTTCTCCCATTCTGTCAGTTGTCTTTTGGTGTACAAAAGCTTTTTATCTTGATGAGGTCCCAATAGTTCATTTTTGCCCTGGCTTCCCTTGCCTTTGGCGATGTTTCTAGGAAGAAGTTGCTGCAGTTGAGGTCGAAGAGGTTGCTCCCTGTGTTCTCCTTTAGGATTTTGATGGACTCCTGTCTCACATTTAGGTCTTTCAACCATTTTGGGGGGTGGGGGGTTGGGTTAACCTGGTGATGGGTATTAAAGAGGGCACATATTGAATGGAGCACGGGTGTTATACGCCAACAGTGAATCATGGAACACTACGTCAAAAAATAATGATGTAATTAATGTATGGTGATTAACATAACAAAATAAAATTTTAAAAAATCTAATGTAGGGTAGGAGGCACTTTATTTAGAAGCTTTCCTCTATCTTCTAGGCCACTATCTTAAAATGTGATCTCATTTCTTGCCAAAGGAGTTGAGAAGACTGTCAGGATGGCAATACTGGCTTCAGAATACTTTGGCCTCGAAGAGATTTGTATCACTTTTTTTCTTTCAGTGGATAAAAGTGGCTTATGACCCTGCCTAACTGCAAGGTGACTGGGAATTCTAATCTCAGAATGGAGATGGGGAAGGAATATGGGTGAGCTCAAATCATCTCCATTGTAGTCTGTCTTCCTAATTATGAAATACTTGGTATATTCTTCTGTCTACATGAAGAGTGCACTCAACCACCTCCTTCGGATAAGTCAAAGTCCCGTCTTGGAACTTAATTCTTTGCACAGTGGAAGATCTCCAGGTAATATGGATCATCTCCATCATGTTCAGAAGGGGTGTATCTTGATCTGGTGACCTGTGGACTAAAGAGACAAGTTTATCTTATCTCCATCCTCTAATATACATTCATGGAGAAGGAATAGGAAGGTATGAAAAACAGTCCCATTTAGAATGAGTAGGAAATTTACAGTTGTCACTAGTCCATAGCAGTTCTGAAATTCTGCATTCTTTCCAGTCATATTTCTCTGGCTAGGACCACTCAATGGCTCCACGTACCTACAATGGCCTTACAAAGTTCCATCTTCAGTAGGTCCAGGGTGAGAGAAGAGCTGGATGAAAAGGTGCACTAGAAATCTTCACCACAGCTATTCAAATTCAGAACAATATTTTAATGTAAATTGCAGAACTTATGTATATATGATATTAACATTTTTAAATTTTCTGATTGTAAAATTCTCGAGTATTTATCAAGGCTAGACTTCTTTCCATGTTGTATGCCTTTTCTTTGCACCCTAAGTATGTTCCTCGTTTTCCCACTGGACCACTCAGCTAAGGAGAGGGCGTTGAGGAATGTCAGAGAGATGGCATGATAATGAACCCATTTTAGTAATTAGCCTAAAGCCAGTCCTAGGAGGTGGCAGAGGACCAGATCATCTACATCTCAGGGGATGAATCATTCCATCAACTGTGAAGCTAGGCCTGGAGACATCCCTGTCCTCAGAGCAATGTCATTTAGACATCATAGACCTTTGTATGGAGAAGTGTGTCTCAGGTGGTATGTATAAGAATACTTGTATAAAAGTGTCTCAAATTATAGAGATTTATTAATCTCATGTAACAAAACATCTGGGGTTCAGTGGTTCCAGGGATAATTGAGCTCCTTGGCAGTGTTGTTGAACTCTTTCCTGCTTTCAGCTTGGTTGCCTTCAGCATTTCATTCACTAAATAGGTAACACAGCTCTAATCATCATGTCCTGTTATGACAAAATCCAAAGGCAGGAAGGAAGAAGTGGCAGGTTAGAGTCATCTACTTTTATACTTCTATCTCTCATCAGAGAGAAGCCATCTCCAGAAGTACCTAGTAGTCATCATCTTCTGCTTCATTGGTCAGGATGGAGTCATATGCCTACTCCCATATGCAGTCAAGAAAGAAAATGAGATTACTATGATTCCAACTGGGCACGTTGCAGAGCTCCCAAATCAGAGTCTATCAAAAGGAAGAAGAGCAAACAGCTGCTGGGAGCCAACCAGTAGTACCTGCCATCACCCTTTTCCATTGGAAAGCCAATAGGCACGGACTGATAGTCAAGTTAAGAAATTAGTAGTAATCGTGCTTTATTAAGCTATCTGCTTGGTTATCTATCATCGGCTTCATAAATTGGCAGCTGCATAGCTCAACTATAGCAAATGTTTTCAGGAACAACTATCGTTGACCTACATAAAAGCACACTTTATATTAGGCTGTCAATCTGACTGGTAGCACTCGACCTGGAGATACGAAAAGTAAAAATCAAAGAATGTAAAAGAGCAGTAGAATGTCAGAAGTCATCTGGCCCCACACCTCATTTACTAGTGGGGCAACTGTGCTTAACTGATTTTCCTCAGTCACATATCGAGTTTGAAAGAAAACATGACTGGGTGCTTTTAAATAATCACTAAGTGAATTGGGTACTCAGGCAATTCCTGTATTACTCTTAGAGAGGTAAGAGGTCTATGTAATGGACCGGAGACTGCTCTCTTCTGGGAACAACCTCTCTGCTTTGCCAGAAAAGAGGGAAGAGCAACTGTTTTCTGGGCATTAGTGACTCTGTTGCTCTGTTTTGGGGGGACCTGAGGACTAGACTTTTGGGCATATATATGGAAAATGTAGCTGGATTTCTCCATGTTTTATTTGCTCCTTAGAACCCCTTCAGGGGACTAGCAAAGCAAGAAAATTCTCAATACATTTTGTGATACGTAAGTCTAAAAAATTGCAGATGCTTTAGCGCTGAAAATAAAATCCTTGAGCTTTTATGTAGTCTTTTTCTCTTTGTGTCCACATAGTCTTTTTCCTCCTGTTATCTTATTGATAATATTTTGAGTTTGATAGAAATAGTCATCTTAGAAATAAGAAAATATTTTGGTTGGAAGATGGGAAGGATTACTCAAATTTTTCTCTTTTTTTTAAACATGTTTTCTTATAGTTTTGATATTTTTTTAAATTTTTTATTGTTATGTTAATCACCATATATTACATCATTAGTTTTTGATGTAGTGTTCCATGATTAATTATTTGTGGATAACACCCAGTCCTCCATGCAGAATGTGCCCTCTTTAATACCCATCACCAGGCTAACCCATCCCCCTACTCCCTCCCCTCTAGAACCCTCAGTTTGTTTTTCAGAGTCCATCATCTCTCATGGTTCGTCTCCCCCTCTGACTTCCTCCCCTTCATTCTTCCCCTCCTGCTATCTTCTTCTTTTTCTTTTTTCTTAAAATATGTTGCATTATTTATTTCAGAAGTACAGATCTGTGATTCAACAGTCTTGCACAATTCACAGCGCTCACCATAGCACATAACCTCCCCAATGTCTATCACCCAGCCACCCCATCCCTCCCACCCCCCACCACTTCAGCAACACTCAGTTTGTTTCCTGAGATTAAGAATTCCTCATATCAGTAAGGTCATATGATCCATGTCTTTCTCTGATTGAATTATTTCACTCAGCATAACACCCTCCAGTTCCATCCATGTCGTTGCAAATGGCAAGATCTCATTCCTTTTGATGGCTACATAATATTCCATTGTGTATAGATACCACTTCTTCTTTATCCATTCATTGGTCGATGGACGTCTTGGCTCTTTCCACAGTTTGGCTATTGTGGATATTGCTGCTATAAACATTGGGGTGCACGTACCCCTTCAGATCCCTACATTTGTATCTTTGTGGTAAATACCCAGTAGTGCAATTCCTGGATTGTATGGTAGCTCTATTTTCAACTGTTTGAGGAACCTCCATACTGTTTTCCAGAGGGGTTGCACCAGCTTGCATTCCCCCCAACAGTGTAGGAGGGTTCCCCTTTCTCCACATCCCCGCCAACATCTGTCGTTCCCTGACTTGTGAATTTTAGCCATTCTGACGGGTGTGAGGTGGTATGTCATTGAGGTTTTGATTTGGATTTCCCTGATGCCGAGCGATGTTGAGCACTTTTTCATGTGTCTGTTGGCCATTTGGATGTCTTCTTTGGAAAAATGTCTGTTCGTGTCTTCTGCCCATTTCTTGATTGGATCATTTGTTCTTTGGGTGTTGAGTTTGATAAGTTCTTTATAGATTTTGGATACTAGCCCTTTAGCTGTCATTTGCAAATATGTTCTCCCATTCTGTCAGTTGTCTTTTGGTTTTGTGGACTGTTTCTTTTGCTGTGCAAAAGCTTTTTATCTTGATGAAATGCCAATAGTTCATTTTTGCCCCGACTTCCCTTGTCTTTGGCGATCTTTCTAGGAAGAAGTGGCTGTGGCTGAGGTCGAAGTGGTTGCTAGCTGTGTTCTCCTTTAGGATTTTGATGGACTCCTGTCTTACATTTAGGTCTTTCAACCTAATAGGAGTCTATTTTTGTGTGTGGTGTAAGGAAATGGTCCAGTTTCATTCTTCTGCATGTGGCTGTCCAATTTTCCCAACACCATTTGTTGAAGAGACTGTCTTTTTGCCATTGGACATTCTTTCCTGCTTTGTCAAAGATGAGTTGACCATAGAGTTGAGGGTCCATTTCTGAGCTCTCTATTCTGTTCCATTGATCTATGTGTCTGTTTTTGTGTCAGTACCATACTGTCTTGATGATGACAGCTTTGTAATAGAGCTGGAAGTCCGGAATTGGGATGCCGCCAGCTTTGCTTTTCTTTTTCAATATTCCTCTGGCTATTCGGGGTCTCTTCTGGTTCCATACAAATTTTAGGATTATTTGTTCCATTTCTTTGAAAAAAGTGGATGGTATTTTGATGGGGATTGCATTGAATGTGGAGATTGCTCTAGGTAGCATTGACATCTTCACAATGTTGGTTCTCCCAATCCATGAGCATGGAACGTTTTTGCATTTCTTTGTGTCTTCTTCAATTTCTTTCATGAGTATTTTATAGTTTTCTGAGTACAGATCCTTGCCTCTTTGGTTAAATTTATTCCTAGATATCTTATGGTTTTGGGTGCAATTGTAAATGGGATCGTCTCCTTGATTTGTCTCTTTTCTGTCTTGTTGTTGGTGTACAGGAATGCCACTGATTTCTGTGCATTGATTTTATATCCTGCCACTTTACTGAATTCCTGTATGAGTTCTAGCAGTTTTGGGGTGGAGTCTTTTGGGTTTTCCACATACAGTATCATATCATCTGCAAAGAGTGAGAGTTTGACTTCCTCTTTGCCGATTTGGATGCCTTTGATTTCTTTTTGTTGTCTGATTGCTGTGGCTAGGACTTCTAATACTATGTTGAATAGCAGTGGTGAGAGTGGACATCCCTGCCGCGTTCCTGACCTTAGGGGAAAAGCTCTCAGCTTTTCCCCATTGAGAATGATATTCGCTGTAGGTTTTTCATAGATGGTATGTACCCTCTGTCCCTATACTCTGAAGAGTTTTGATCCAGAAAGGATGCTATACTTTGTCAAATGTTTTTTCTGCATCTATTGAGAGGATCATATGATTCTTGTTCTTTCTTTTGCTAATGTATTGAATCATGTTGATTGATTTGCGGATGTTGAACCATCCTTACAGCCCAGGGATAAATCCCACTTGGTCATGATGAATAATCCTTTAAATGTACTGTTGGATCCTCTTGGCTAGTATTTTGGTGAGAATTTTTGCATCCATGTTCATCAAGGATATTGGTCTGTAATTCTCCTTTTTGATGGGGTCTTTGTCTGGTTTTGGGATCAAGGTAATGCTGGCCTCATAAAATGAGTTTGGAAGTTTTCCTTCCATTTCTATTTTTTGAACAGTTTCAGGAAAATAGGTATTAATTCTTCTTTAAATATCTGATAGAATTCCCCTGGGAAGCCATCTGGCCCTGGGCTTTTGTTTGTTGGGAGATTTTTGATGACTGCTTCAATTTCCTTAGTGGTTATAGGTCTGTTCAGGTTTTCTATTTCTTCCTGGTTCAATTTTGGTAGTTGATACATCTCTAGGAATGCACCCATTTCTTCCAGGTTGCCTAATTTGCTGGCATAGAGTTGCTCATAATATGTTCTTATAATTGTTTGTATTTCTTTGGTGTTGGTTGTGATCTCTCCTCTTTCATTCATGATCTTGTTGATTTGGGTCATTTCTCTTTTCTTTCTGGTAAGTCTGGCCAGGGGTTTATCCATCTTGTTAATTCTTTCAAAGAACCAGCTCCTAGTTTCGTTGATCTGTTCTATTGTTCTTTTGCTTTCTAGTTCATTGATTTCTGCTCTGATCTTTATTATTTCGCTTCTCCTGCTGGGTTTAGGCTTTATTTGCTGTTTTTTTCTCTAGCTCCTTTAGGTGTAGGGTTAGGTTGTGTATTTGAGACCTTTCTTGTTTCTTGAGAAGGGCTTGTATTGCTATATACTTTCCTCTCAGGACTGCCTTTGTTGTATCCCAAAGATTTTGAACAGTTGTATTTTCATTTTCATTGGTTTCCATGAATTTTTTTAATTCTTCTTTAATTTCCTGGTTGACCCATTCATTCTTTAGTAGGATGCTCTTTAGCCTCCATGTATTTGAGTTCTTTCCGTCTTGCCTCTTGTGATTGAGTTCTAGTTTCAAAGCATTGTGGTCTGAAAATATGCAGGGAATGATCCCAGTCTTTTGGTACCAGTTGAGACCTGATTTGTGACCTAGGATGTGATCAATCCTGGAGAATGTTCCATGGGCACTAAAGAAGAATGTGTATTCCGTTGCTTTGGGATAGAATGTTCTGAATATGTGTGTGAAGTCCATTTGGTCCAGTGTGTCATTTAAAGTCTTTATTTCCTTGTTGACCTTTTGCTTAGATGATCTGTCCATTTCAGTCGGGGGGGTGTTAAAGTCCCCCACTATTATTGTATTGTTGTCAGTGTGTTTCTTTGCTTTTGTTATGAATTGCCTTATATAATTGGCTGCTCCCATGTTCGGGGCATAGATATTTACAATTGTTAGATCTTCTTGTTGCATAGACCCTTTAAGTAGGATATAGTGTCCTTCCTCATCTCTTATTACAGTCTTTGTTTTAAAATCTAGTTTGTCTGATATAAGGATTGCCACCCCAGCTTTCTTTTGGTGTCCATTAGCATGGTAAATGGTTTTCCACCCCCTCACTTTCAATCTGGGGGTGTCTTTGGGTCCAAAATGAATCTCTTGCAGACAGTATATCGATGTGTCTTGTTTTTTAATCCAATCTGATAGCCTGTGTCTTTTGATTGGGGCATTTAGCCCATTTACGTTCAGCGTAACTATTGAAAAATATGAATTTAGTGCCATCGTATGGCCTGTAAGGTGACTGTTACTGTATAGTGTCTGTGTTCCTTTCTGATCTATGCTGCTTTAGGCTCTCTCTTTGCTTAGACAACCCTTTTCAATATTTCTTGGAGGGCTGGTTTCGTGTTTGCAAATTCCTTTAGTTTTTGTTTGTCCTGGAAGCTTTTTATCTCTCCTCCTATTTTCAATGACAGCCTAGCTGGATATAGTACTCTTGGCTGCATATTTTTCTCATTTAGTGCTCTGAAGATACCTTGCCAATCCTTTCTGGCCTGCCAGGTCTCTGTGGATAGGTCTGTTGCCAATCTAATTTTTCTACCATTGTAGGTTACATATCTGTTCTCCTGAGCTGCTTTCAGGATTTTTCTCTTTGTCTCTGAGACTCGTAAGTTTTACTATAACATGTCGGGTGTTGACCTATTATTATTGATTTTGAGAGGGGTTCTCTGTGCCTCCTGGATTTTGATGCCTGTTTTCTTCCTCACATTAGGGAAGTTCTCTGCTATTATTTGCTCCCATATACCTTCTGCCCCTCTCTCTCTTTCTTCTTCTTCTGGGATCCCAATTATTCTAATGTTGTTTCGTCTTATCATATCACTTATCTCTTGAATTCTGCCCTCGTGATCCTGTAGTTGTTTCTCTCTCTTTTTCTCAGCCTCTTTATTTTCCATCATTTCCTCTTCTATATCACTGATTCTCTCTTCTGCCTCATTTATCCTAGCAGTTAGTGCCCCCATTTTTGATTGCACCTCATCAATAGCCTTTTTGATTTCGACTTGGTTAGATTTTAGTTCTTTTATTTCTCCAGAAAGGGGTTCTTTAATAACTTCATGCTTTTTTCAAACCCAGCTAGTATCTTTAAAGTTATGATTCTGAACTCTAGGTCCGACATCGTACTAATGTCCGTATTGAGTAGATCCCTGGCTGATGGTACTACCTCTTGTTCTTTTTGCTGAAGTGTTTTTTTTCGTCTTGCCATTTTGTCCAGAGGATAATAGATGAATGAGAGAACAAAATGCTAACAGGTTAAAAACGTCCCTAGCAAATATACTGTATACAAATCAGAAAAGACCTGAAACCAGAGGAAAAGAAAGGGAAAGAAAGAAAAAAGAAAGAGGGGAAAAAAAAAGATAAATACAAAAACAGAACAATACAAGAAAAGCAGAATATGATCAAATATGATCAGGCTAGTGCATAGATCAGTGCCACACACTAGATTTTGGGCATATTTTGGTCTGTTAGAAAAAAGTGCCTCCTAAAATTTTAAAGGAAAAAAGACATATATGTACAAAACAAGGGTTGATACAATGAAGGGATGGAAGATGATTGTAAAGATGAAAATTATAAAAGATTTTATAAAAGGACTTGATAAGTTGTTTGAAAAAAGAAAAGAAGATTAAAAAAAAGAGAGAGAGAATGTGATCAGGCAGGAGACAAGAACAAAGCCATACACTAGTGATTTAGGGTATATTTTGATCCGTTAGAAGAAACTGTATCTCAAAATTTTAAAGAGAGAACAACCTATATATATATGCCAAAAATAAGGGTAAGTACTATGAAGGGATAAAATATGACTCTAAAAATGAAAAATAAAAAAAAAATTTTTTAAAAAGGGATTGATAAGATGGTTGAAAAAGGGAAAAAGAAAAATAAAAAAACAGTTAAAAAATTAACTTTGATGAACTAATGAATCATGGTAAAAAAAAGCCCTGAATTCTATGTGCAGTATTCCGCTAGCGCTGGAGTTCTCCCATTCTCTTTGATCGGTAAACTTGGTCTTGGCTTGCTGGCTGTTCATGCTGATCTTCTGGGGCAGGAGCCTGTTGCCGTGGTTTCCAAATGTCTTTGCCGGAGGCTGAATTTCCTCACCCTTGTCGGTCGGGGCTAAGCAAGCTGCTCAGCTTTGCTCAGTGCGCCCCCAGAGAAAAGCAGTCACTCCTGTGTCCCCGGTCTCCGGCCGCACTCCATGCTCACCCGGCCTGTGACGGAGTGTTTCTGTCTCTGGCCCCCGACCCCGTGTGGAGTCTCCAAACCCAGCAAATCCCTGCGGTGCGCTCCCGCGCCGCTCCTCCTGGGGGAGGAAGGGGAGTCTCCCCGGGTCTGCTGCTTGTTGGGTCCCTGCTGGAGGAGCAGTGGCCCGACTGTCACCGATCACAGTTTATGGCAACCCCGAGCTGAGAGCCCACGCCTCGGCTCCGTCTCTGCAGCCGGCTTCCCCGCTCCAATACCTGGAAGCTCTGCTGCACTCAGGCATCCCTGGTCTTTCTGTGACCCCGAGGGTCCTGAGACCACACTGTCCTGTGAGGGTTCTACCCCCCGCTTAGCCACTGGAGCAACGTCCCTCGGCGGAGCCGACTTCTAAAAGTTCCGATTTTGTGCTCCGCGGCTCTATCACTTGCCAGAAGTGGTCGATGGAGGCCCCCTCCCCCGCCGCCTATCCTCCCGAATATCACCTCGGATTCACTTCTCTGCACGTCCTACCTTCCAGTAAGCGGTCACTTTTCTGTTCAGAGAGTTTTTGCTACTCTCCTTTTCGATCTCCTGTTGAGTTCGTAGGTGTTCAGAATGGTTTGATCCCTATTCAGCTGACTTCCTGAGACCAGACGAAATCTAGATCTCCTACTCCTCCGCCGTCTTGCTCCGCCCCCTCCCCTATAGTTTTAATCTTAAGCCTGAGAATATGTATTGGAGACTGAGGAGGTCTCTTGCATAGGGGTACCTTTGACTCTGGAAGGCTAAGAGAGGCCAAGGTGGGGCTTCAACGACTGGGAGTTAGGAGCTGGCTTCTTACAGGCTTTCTCCAGATTCTCAGGTTTAAGAAAGATAAATGAATGGGACCTTCTATATTGGAGATGACGAACAGGTTTTATCTTATATGCCAGCTTTGAGAAATTTGTCATAAAGTCTTCAAGCTCTGTGCAGAGAAGGATTAAGGGAGCTAGGTTTGTCTTTAGAGAAAGTTGGCAAAGATGGAAATAAGTAGAACTCTCCTGTACTGATGGTAGGAGTATAATTGGTATAACCAGTTTGGAAAACAATTTGACATTGTCTCATAAGGTAAGTGTGTCTATCTTCTGGTCTGACAAGTCTCCCTTTAGCTAGCTATCCTAGAAAAACTCTAATAGTGGGCAGCAGAAGATTCACAGAAGGACAATCAAAGCAGGTTTGTAATAGCCCAAACATGAAACAACCTAACAGTCCACCAAGATGAGAACAGATACAAAAATTACAGTTAATTTATATGGTGAAGTAGTATACAAACAATGGCCGTGATGAACCACAGCTTCATGCATCAAGAATTTTATAAACATACTGAGCAAGAGAGGCAAATCTCAAAAAAAATACATATATATACACATATACACAAACGTATACCTATCCACATATATATACATATGCATACATATGTTTTCATTTGTGTAAAGGTCAAAAACAGGCAATACAAATTTGGGTTGTTTAAATATGTACATGTAGGTATAAAACTATAAAAAGGGGAAAAATGATTATGATACAAGTCACCCGATGGTTTTCTCTGAGAGCAGTGAAACATGACACATAATCTGGGAGGAAACTCTAAGATCACACTGATGTTCTATTTCTTAACCTGCATGTAACATAAACTAGTGATCATAGTATTATGTAAACTATACGTATCTTATATATATGTACATACTCGTCTGTATATATGATGTTTCAAAAATGAAAAATTTGCTGTGGACACGGGGTGAGAAATGGTCATACATGTGCCAGGTAGAGGTCAACACTCTTAAACATGGATCTTTCCAGCTCCTCGAGGTGGAAAATGGACAGAACTTTTGGGGAAGAAGGCATGTTTAAGGATAAATGTGTTTGTGGAGGGCACCTTATCTGTCTCTCCAGAAACCCAAGCTTGGTGGTAGGTAGCAGAATACACCAGGACCAGAAGAGAGAACATCCTCTAATATTTATGGAAGAGCAAAGATAATAGGTTTAAAGGAAAAAGCATATTTAATGTTTATTATGGGATGTAGTATTCTTAACAAGCAATGTTGCAGCTATATTGATTTTTTTTTTCTAATTACACTTTCTGAAATAGCATATTTATGTTGGATTTTCAACCAGAATTCCCCAGGATAATTAGAGCTCACCAGCAATTCTGTTGAGGACTGGAAGTATGCCCAATTTTATTTTTCCTATACTTTTCTGCAGGGAAGGGAAATAAGAAACTTTCTTCTTGATTGGTAGAAGGTGCCATGGTAAAGACAACTTTCCAGCCCCCAGCCACCTGCCTCATTTACTTCTTCCTCTTCTTAGTGACCACAGGTCTAAGATCTTTCTCCAGAGGTTTTAATGCTTTGTCCCTTGTCCAGCTGCATAGGTTTGGGGGGAGGTGATGGGGAGGGTGTGAAAGGATGCTGGATAGTTCAAAACATGAGAAATGGCCAGGTAATCTCTATTTTAATACCTGGGACTATTCTAATGTATATCTTTTTTAGATACTGCTTCCTTAAAGCAACTTTTTCCTCATTTGTTTTAAAAAAAATTGTGTTCACTATTGCAACTTGGGTTGGAGGATAGAGAATACATACTAAGAAAATGACCAGATTTGAAATGCAAGATTTGTAGGTTGGAGATCTGCTGCCCGAGTCTCACAGAATTAACTCATGGGCCTTTCGAGCTAGAGAACAATTCCTAAAGCTTCTGGAAAGACCATTTTGAACTGTGAGTACTGTACATGATGCCTGATAGACTGTTTTCAGGCCAAAAAAAAAAAAAAAAACTAGTTTGTGGTTTTGAAATAATTTCAAGAAATGCTTCATCAACACTGAACTAATTTGAATACTAAAACAATTCTGTGCTCAACCATGAACAATTGGTCCTCAGTAAAAATTGTTTCCTACGTTGGAAACAAAAGAACAAAGTCTTTTTTCCTTCTCCCATAATTAAAAAGGGCTGAAGAGTTGAGTTGGGAAAGGAACAAAGGGCACACTCAGATGTGAGCTCTCTGACTCATGTAATCATGGAATCCCAGAGCCAGAGCTGACTGTGGCTGTCTCACTTACAGACTAATTAGCTTGTGTGGAAGGGTGAGTGTTAAAATGCCCTGGGCCCCTTCTAACTGGCTGAGTTCGGCTCACTGATGGTGCAGCCCAGGAACTTGTATTTTCACAAGCTCTCCAGATGATTCTGACACAACCCTAGAGCATCTTCTAGTTCAACACCTCATGTAGATAAAAATGCATCAGCTAACCATCTAATTCAAGGTAATAAACATTGAGCACATACTACCTACTAGGCACAAAACTGAGTAACCCATGTTCTGAGCCTTTAAAGGGTTTGTTGTTTAGCTGGAAAAACTAATGTGCTAAGTACTTTTTCCACAAATGGAACAGAAGCTACCTAGCAGGAGAAAAAGTTTCTTCTGTAATGTTGCAAAGAGGATGAAGGAGGTACAATGAGGGAGTTGAAAAAGGTTTTATAGAAAAGATGAGATTTGATGTGGTCCCCATGGTCCTGTGTTATGGGGTAGGTGCTGAGGAGGGGGAAGAAACTTTCCAATTTTCAGGATTCTTCTAGCTAGACTAAGAGTTAAATTTATATGAGACAGATTAACAGGAGAAAAAAAAACAAAGTTTTATAACATGAGCATAGAGGCCCAATAATGAAATTGAAACTCAAGAAATGACCAAGGCAAGGAATTTTTGTACTTTTTAGATGAAGAAAAAATAAATCTGTGAGGAGTTGACAGGACAAAGAAAATTTAACTTTGGGAGCTTCAGTTAGTATCACCAGATAAACTGGGGAGACGCCAGGCCTTGACCCAGGCCATCCCAAAGATGTGTCACCCCATATTCTTGGTCTTTTCACAAGAAAGAATTCAAGAACAGACACAAGACAGCAGAGGGACAAAAGTATACTCTCCAAATAGGAGAATGTGTGAGCTCGAGGGAGCAAGAGCTGAGAGCCCTGGGGTGTGAGTTTCCATTTTTTATTGACAGTTGTTAACTAGGGGATAGAATATATATTACTTAAGGTGGGGATTTCTTGGAAGCAAAATTTGTGATTTTTCTTCCTCATTTGGTCAGGGGTTTCCAGTCTCCTTTGTCAACCATCTTGGGCCTGTCTGGTTTGGTCTGGCTTCTCGTGGCTTCGTTTATGGAGCGCTGCCAGATAGGCCTCTGACTTTCCCAATAGCTGGCCACGACTTTCTCTTTGCTGGCCTCCAGTCCTCTTGCTAGAACCCAGCTACCTGCCTTTAATATTAGTAAGGAATTCTGAGCAGAATTTGGGTGGGAGTAGTAAATGAGTCAAAAGTAACAAAGATTGTTTATGCAGCCTTCTCAGCTCTAAATTTTCTGTCTCTGAGAATGTGTACCTTCTGGTACAGGGTGGGTAACTTGCACATTGAGATTTATTTCCTGCTTTCAAGGGGACAGAGTCAGGTCTGACCACCCTTCTTGTATAGGCTGCCTCTTAACTTCTGTTTAAAATATGCCAAAGTGACATAATTTTGGGGTGGCCTGCCCTTGGCCCCTACAGTGCTGTGTGTTTTCTAGACAAAGAGCTTGCACTGGGAATGAATATCTTTGTTTGGATAACATTGATAGATTAGTGTTCTTAGAATGTAAGATTTTCGCATATAATTACTAATAATAATAACAGTAACTGTCATTTATCAAAAATATAGTATGGGGGCGCCTGGGTGACTCACTTGGTTGAGGATCTTACTCTTGGTTTCAGCTCAGGTCATGATCTCAGAGTCCTGAGATCGAGCCCTGCATTGGGCTTCAAGCAGAGTCTGCTTGTCACAACCCATTGACAAGTCCTTCAAACAGGCTGAGTGACATTCTTCTAGGGACTCAACTGGTCGCTAAGGGCAACAGGCCATCTTAGCCCAACCCCCAGGGGTCCTGGAAGTCTACTTTAACATATAAAAATTCCTTTAGAAATTTCCTTTATCTCTAAACACCCCAAGATGCGTGTTGGCAATCATTCCCCAAGCGTATGGCCCACTGATACGTCTGAAGGGTCTCATGACTAAGGTTTTATCAGATGGTAATAAATGACCTTTTCCTAACAATAGCTAGTCCTCTCAGGGTCCTGGAAACCTTATTTCCAAAATTCCTTAGAGACCTAGGCTGTAGCTAACCCCTTCCCAACTTGTAGGTATATAATCACCTCCCCTCAGGACCTCTGCCCACCGGTCCCGTCCCCGGGCTTTAATAAAACCACTTTTTGCACCAAAGATGTCTCAAGAATTCTTTCTTGGCCATCGGCTTTGAACCCTAACGTTTTTCCCACATCAGTATATACCAGGCTTGATCTTAAATGTTTTATATCATTTACGCTCTACAGCCACTCTGCCAGATGGTATTATTGTCCCCATGTTACAGATGAGGCAACGCCAGAGCATGTCTTACTTGTTGTATCACACTGTTAGTCTGTTGCAGAAGTGAAGTTCAAGTTTAGGAGTGAGATTGTGAGAATGAGGTAAATTACGAGATTTTGGAAAAACACTGAGTCAGGAAGCAGATTGACTACGTTTGAGCAAATGCCTGCCAGGAAGCGCTACTGTGCTTCATTTGTGTGAGGTGTTTGGCTGAGAAGCTGTGCGATGGAGACATACAATGGGCAACTCCCCTGAGTCTCAAGACTGTGCTGACTCTTTAGATCCCAAATTTCCCATTCTCTTCTAGGAAAGAATTTTTTTTTTCTTTTTTCTCTCTTTTTTCCTCCCAATTCCATTTAAAATTTAGGTCAGTCCATTGATTTCTGTAATCCAACTGTATTACCGAGATATTTCCACTTATCCATTCATGGGCCTGACTTGGAGAATGGAACTGTTTGGGGGAAAAGGAAGGTGTGATATTGTGATTTAAAACAAATATATATTTGATCTTTGTCCCTGTTTTTTGGCACAAAGCTCTGAAAATCCTTGGAATTTCCTAGTGATGAGAGCAACAAATGTGTCTTTGTTATGTTAACGAGATGCATTTTAGAAAGCCAGTAGGTAACCAAAGGGTGGAGCCTGGTTGCCACAGGAGCCAACCCTGTGATTAGCAGGTTGGAACTTTCAGTTCCATCCCTTGAACTCCCAGGAAGGGAAAAGAGCGAGAGATTGAGTTCAATTGCCAATAGGTGGTGATTTAATCCGTTGTGTCTATGTAATGAAGCCTCCATAAAGCCCCAAAAGGACAGAGTTTGGAAAGCTTCCAGATGGGTGAACGCCTGGAGATTTAGTGAGAGTGGCTTGTGGGAAGATAGCATGGAAGCTCCTCACCCCTTCCTCATACCTTGCCCTATTCATCTCTTCCATCTGGCTGTTACATAAAAAGGTTTCTCTGAGTTCTACAAACCACTCTAGCAAATTAGTCAAACCTGAAGAGGCAGTCATTGGAACCTTCTATCTATAGCCAGGCAGTCAGAAGCACAGGTGACAACCTGGGCTTGCCATTACTGTGAAGTGGGTGGGGATAGCTAGTGTCACAATTGAACTGTAGGATCCCCAGCTGGTGTTGGAGAATTGCTGGGTGGTGCAGATGCTGCCCTCCTCCCCCTCCCCCATTAGAACTGTTGTCAGAACCATTAGTAGGATAGAGTTTGCCCTCTCAACCATCTTCCCCGATGAGGGAAGAAGGAAACACATTTTCTCTCTCCAGTGGCCAACATGGTGGCACGTTTACCGTTCCTTTTTAGTAGGTTGCTGGTTTTTTAGATCTATTCCTAACAGGCTCTTCATCCTCCCTGTGCTATCCATGTCCGAATGACAGCTCACCTGTGTCTTATTCAGGGGCTCCTCCAGGTGAGGGCATTTTTCTGTACTGTTTCCTGGCATGGGTGTGTGCCAAGACTGGACGTCTTGCTGATTCTCATTCCCTCAGTGGCGAATCTTCCTTAGAGCCTCTGGAGGCTGAGGTCCCCGTGCTCTGGTGGAAAGCCCTCGTAGGGGAAGCTAGCTACTCTGTGCAGTATCCATTCAGCCCAAAGCAAACTCGTGTTCTCATTGAGTGGTGGTGGTTGGTTCCCTCCCAGTTTCACCTTCTGTCTCCTGCCCCCTTTCTTACCTGGCAGTGTCAAATAATCAGGTACCCTGCAGATTCAGCAACTCAGCAACCTTCAGACCAGTCACCACGGACCCTTACCTAGTGGGGAAAAGAATTGGGCATAATCTTTGAGGTAGAAAGAGGTGCCAAGTCGAGTGTATCCCCTTTTCTCATGGACAGAGAAAGATGCAGATATAGTGTATTAGTCTGTTCAGGCTGCCATAAGAGAGTATCACAGGCTCGGTCCCTTAAAGGAGAAGGGGTCAGCAGGCTTCTCTCCTTGGCTAACTGGTGATCCTGCCCTCCCTGCATCCTCACATGGTCTTTCTTCTATAACCTGTCTTTGGTCCCAATCTCTTCTCAGGGTACCAGTCATACTGGATTAGGGTCTACTCTAATGACTTAATTTTAAATTAATTACTTCTTTACAGACTCTGTCTCATATTCTGAGGCCCTGGGGGGTTAGGACTTCAACATATGAATTTTGGGGAGACACAACTCAGTCCATAGTACATACTTACTACCTCATGACCTAAGTTTGGTGATACCCTCTAGCCTCAGCTTTCTTTATATAGACATCTAGGATGGGATTTTTCAGAACAGGTTTTTTTTTTTTTTTGAAGTAAACCCTTTTGGTCAGCTCCATGGTGACGCAGCAGGCATGATAAGATGGTAGTGCTTGGGTCTTTGGATTTAGAAGATGAAATATTTAGTGCCTTTCATTTCCAGCTGAGATCCACCTCCCTGGAAATTCCCATACCCTCCAGTTAAAAGTCAGGGGCAGGCTGATGGCTGTGGAGTCACTCTAAGGAAGCAAGAAGGGCCTCTCTTGGTGATACTTCATGTGAGCATTTTACATTTGTATTCTACTTCAGCATTTTCAAAGCACTCTCCACACCATCCGGGTGGTGGGTAGGGCAAGCATTCTTCTGTCATTTTGCAAGTGAGGAAAGCAAGGCTCCCAGAGCTACTAAGTGATTTCTCCAAAGACAGGGCAGCCTGGCTAGGACTAAGTCACTTTCATCCCCTCTCCAAAGTGCTACCATCACCTCTAAAATGAGGTAGAGCAGGAGAAGGGAGGACAGATGTGGGCCCACTGGTTCTTATATGTGGAGGCTACTATATGAAAGAATTAAAATTAGCAGAGGGGCAACTTTGTACACGATGAACTTTCTCTGCTATGCGTTAAAGCTCACTTTGTTT
Source organism: Callorhinus ursinus (assembly GCF_003265705.2). Lineage (NCBI taxonomy): Eukaryota > Metazoa > Chordata > Mammalia > Carnivora > Otariidae > Callorhinus > Callorhinus ursinus. The sequence continues at coordinate 27,865,216 of NW_027397082.1, forward strand.
TTGCAAGATTCGAAATGGTCTCTTCAATGTGTTTGATGATTTAGCACTGAAAGAAAATTTTTTTATTGTTGAATTGTTTTTTTATTTAAAAAATGTAATGTTTATCCTCTCTAAGAACCTTTGTATCAAAAACTTTTAGAGAAACCAGGTTGTAAAATGCTAACTCTCGGACAGCTGCTTTACTTTTCAGAGTAAAATGCTGTTTGCTAGAAAGGGATGTTCCTTTGTTGATCCTTCATTCACTTATCCAGTGATTGGTGGGCATGTATCAAGGGACTACTGTGTGTGAGATCACTTGGGAAGAGCTTACATCAATGTAAAGCTATTAGTGCTACCAGAATGTTTATGTCACTGGAAAAGACATTGTCACACACACAAAAAAGCATCACATTGCCAGAGTTTTTGATTAGGTTGTGAAGCTGTGCTAGCATTAGAATTTTATAGATTAATTTCTATCCTTTTGATATAGTCCAGTAGTTTCTGGAAAGACAGAAGCTATAGTTCGGAAAGATGCTTTTCCCTGATTTGGGGCCCATCAAGTCTTGTCTGATCACTGTTTTCCATCCTTCTAAACTAGGCCTGTCCTCTATTCACCCGGAATATTTTGTAAGCTAAGGGAATGTCAGCAACAGAGGTTGGGTCTGGAAATCCTGTGCCTATGTGCTCCCATACAGTGGAATGCCTCAGAGGTCAAGAGCAGAGGTCATTTGCTCTGCCCTTCTCTGCAGGTCCTGCTCACTCTTTCATTCCCTTGACTCAAGATCCCGCCTATGTACATTCCCTGTATTAGCTGATTTGCCTGGATTGACATCCTAACTCTTCCAAGTCACATTCTAGAAGGGGACTTCTAAGATCCAACTTGACATAACTAGAGCCAGAAAGAATATAGCAACCAAGGATTTGTATCCTGATGATTAAAAGTATGGCATTCTCGTGGAGAAAGGGAGTCTGGAGTTCAACAGGAGAACAAAAGTGATTCTTTGTATTTGCAAAGGTAAGTAGCTAATTAAAAAGACCATCTGGAGTGTGCTGGTATGTAGTTTCTCAGTTATCCCACAGCCTGAGAGGCTTCTGGCTGCAGACGTCAAGTTCACATAAGTACCAAAAATGGAAAGTTTTAATCACTGTAAGTTTAGCAAGGAGACACACCCATCTGGCTAGTAGTATTTCTTTTAGTGTTGCTCTATTTTGTGTTTTATCTCTTAGAGTGGAAAAACAGACAGTCCCCCTCCCCCCCCAGAAAAAAACTTCCCTGCTTGCCTTTTGGTTTTTAAATTTAAAAAACGGCAGCAAAATGAAACACTTTTAAGACCACTTTCTCTTTATACCTTGAGCATATAATTCATTACAGTGTACAGTTTATGTAACAATACCAGAAGATAAGAGATACAATTATTTAAAAAGAATTGAATCTCACAGAAAACCTTTTACTTTAATTCTGTTTGACTTTCAAATTGAAATGCAATCAATGGAGGTAACATTGTCACAATGTTACTAATTTGATGAATAGCAAGGAAAATTACTGGCTTTAATAACTTGTCATTGATTTTAATTTCATGAGATGGAAAGACCATCAAAACTGAATACAACTTCATCAATGCAAGACTTTAATTTGTCAATGAAATGATTTTTGTAACTTCATGTGTGCAAATTCACCATCCCCTTGAGCTCGCTCATGAGGATTAAAAGAGATTGTTCAACAAATTGTCCTCGAATGCCTCCTCTGGCACTCTTCTGGAAGCTAGGGATAGAGCAGTAAACACAATGGACAAAAATCCCTGTCTTCCTGGAGCTTACAGTCTAGAGGAGAGAGACTGAGCAGAGTCAAGAAGGTCATTTCCTAGCTCTTCAGAAGAGGATAAATGCAATGGAGAAAGAGAAAACAAATGGGTGGGGGAGGGCGGGGAGAGGTGAGGTTTTCGATGAGATGGGTGGAGATGGCCTCACCAAGAAGGCAAAGATTTGGAAGGGGCAAGGGACAGGGCTGTGGTGGGGGGATTTGGGCAAAAAACACTCCAGTGGAGGTAGGAGCAGATGCTGAGGCCTGGAGACAGCACCTGCTTGTTGAGCTCAGGAAGCATGGGAGCCAGAGTGGTCTGTGTGAATCGGGGAGAGCAGTGGGAGAAGAGAGAGGGCATGCTCGTGTTGCTTTAGTAACTCTGCCGTTACTCTCACTTGAAGTGAAAAAAGAACATTGTGGTGGAGTGGATGGGAATGAGCCCTGAGTGAGGATTTTGTGCAGCCTTCTCCTTAACACACGCCACCAGCAACCTCACTGGTGTCCTTTCGAGAGCTGGAGCGTGCCAAACGTGCCCCCACCTCTGGGCCTTAGCACTCACTCTTCTTTCTCCCTGAAATGCTCTCCTGCTGCCCCTGCTCTTCTCACACCTCAGTTCTCCCCTGCCTTCGTGCCTCCAGTGGGAACAAGAGCTCCAAAAAAGGCCTCTGCTAACACCTAAAGGAAGTTTGCCCTATTTTTTCTCCATTCCCTCGTTCTCTTCCTCCATAGATTGTATTATAATTTGCAAAAGCCTGTTTGAGTTTTTGTTAAATTGTTTCCAATTATTAAGTTATTTATTTGCTTATTATCTATCATAAGCTCCCGGGAATAGAATAAATATCTGTTTTATTATTAATGCTGTTTACGGAGTGCCTGGCACATCATAGGTACTCCATAAATATTTGATGAAAAAAAATGAACCGGAATAGCTTTGAGGGTAGCAAAACCAGGACTGGTGTTGTTTTTACTACCAAACCCTGCTTTACTGATAGGGAGTGATCCCGAGACTCAACAGTACATCAGGGTCAAGCACAAGACAGACATGGACTAAAGTCTCATAAACACCTTGTCATTCACATTCCCAGGAACAGGCCACTCTCAAGTGAACCTCCCTGTGCCTTCTCAGCAGAGGAGGATTGTCCCTTCTATTTGAGGCCCACAATGTGGCCTTAGGAAATTCACGTTATTTATATTCGTCAGTGAACTCCTCCAGCACTGAATTATAGGCCCCCGGAGAGCAGGGACCTAGTTTTATCTGGTCAAGAATGGATGGTACATGGCACGCGATAGGGTCTCAGTCAAAGTTTGGGGAATGAAACTAATTACCCGCTGTATTCGTGCTCCACGCAGGGCATTCTGCTAGGTGCTTTACTTTTTTTTTCTTTCTCAAAAATGGCTTCTGATTTTAATCAAAACCATTTATATATGCCAGTCTTAATTCTCCTGAGTCCCCACCAATTTAGACTGAGTTAAATATGTATTAACACTAAGCAAAGTTCTATTTACTTGGGTTCCGGGCACACGGAAAAATGTAGAAATGGCATCATTTGCCTCTGGCTTTCTTAGGGTGGACAGAGCTGGTTACAGACCGAATGCTAATGACTCCTTTTGGAGATTACTGAACCCCCACTTTTTCATGACTTTTCTCCTTAAAGGAGAAGTCTGAATTGGTTCTCAAAGTATCAGATGAACAAAAACACATGCACTGAGATAACTGCTTTGCCAGAGCAGTGGTGCCCAAAAGTTCTTTTAAAAATAGACTTCTTTTTTATTTTTTTTTTTTAAGATTTTATTTATTTGACAGAGAGCGAGCGAGAGAGGGAACACAAGCAGGGGGAGTGGGAGAGGGAGAAGCAGGCTTCCCGCCGAGCAGGGAGTCCAAAGTGGGGCTCGATCCCAGGACCCTGGGACCATGACCTGAGCTGAAGGCAGATGCTTAACGATTGAGCCACCCAGGCTCCCTGAGACTTCGTTTTTAACTACTTTATTTAGAAAGACATGAGTTGGCACAGTAGAAATCAGAACGCCTGACCAATAGGATTGTGCTGACCAGTCTAAAATTATCTCTAATCCACGTATGTGGGAAACCAAAACACTCATTTGTTCTCTGAGCCCTGACAATTACCATGGTCTGTGTTTCTCTTCTAATAGAGGACACATGATTATATCACTATTTTGCAGAAGGAGTTCCTTAGTACAAGGTTAATTATTGTTTTACTTTTCTTCTTCTGAGTCAAGACTAGATAATTAGAAATTTAAGAACTGTCTATCCCTACAGCAAGTATCCTATAATGCTGCAGTAACTTACTGGTTAGGTATTATGTGTATTAATCTCTTTTACAATGAGAAACTGATGCCCAGAGACATAATTAGTATTAAATATTAGAATCTGAATTCAAAGCCAGGTCCTATTCTAAGCACCTGTTATTTCTCCATATCGGATCAGTGGATTGATGGGTGGGTAGTTGGATAAATGAATGAGTAAATGAACACAGGAAGCAACCATGGACATATACAGGGGGTCACAGCTGATTAGATGGATGTAGTTTTAGTGCAAACCTATGGAAACTGGTAATATTTGGGTCACAGTTTATGTATAGAGGTTTTAATAATGCTGGATGTATTTAATGGACTTATATTCTTATAGTGGAGATATATCAGAAAATAGTTGGAATCTTCCCACACAGTATAATATACCACACCATGAATAATTAAACTTCATTAAAATCCATTTAGAAATACATGTTGAGGGGCGCCTGGGTGGCTCAGTCTAAGCGCCTGCCTTCGGCTTAAGTCATGATCCGCGGGTTCTGGGATCGAGCCCCATATCAGGCTCCCAGCTCCACAGGGAGCCTGCTTCTCCCTCTCACTCCCCCTGTTTGTGTTCCCTCTCTCGCTGTGTCTCTCTCTGTCAAATAAATCTTAAAAAAAAAATATGTTGAATGTAGCAGTCACACAGTCTGACTTAATAGAATCCTCCATGTGTAATTAATGTAAGCTGTCATTTTCTGCTGGTTTTGTCTGTTCTGAAAATGAAATTTGCAAACTGAATTTTCACCTATAGAATGTCAATATTCTTTCTATTCAAAGTAGGAAGACATTGAAAATGGGTGGCTCCAATTGTAATATGCCTGGGGCTGTTAGGAAGTCTAAGGGTCTTAAATTACATATGGGCAGAGTGTATTTTTTCCTAGTATGCTCTAATATACTATCTCATCATGTCATGTCTCTGCATATGAGCTCCACCTCCAGAATGTATATGTCTTGAGGGCTTTTCCTTCACTTTTACAAATCATCCAATATATTGCTAGATATATATTGGAAGCTTAACTAACCTTTTTGAATGGATAAGATCTCTCAAAGCTAAAGAGAACCTTGGTGCAAGTACTGAACTATAACATTTCAGAGTAAGTAGGAATCTGCTCAAAGGGAGAAGCTAGTGTAATATGGAAGTTGAGGTAGATACTTACAGAAGAAATAGGAGAAAGGAGAGAGCCAAAGATGTACTCTCTTTGCAGACATCACCCTATTTTGAATTCCACATCTGTGTGACAGCTCCCTGCACACCAGCCCAGCTAAGATATAATCTGGCCCTTGGTACGAGGTTATACAGCATTTCCAGGCTCCAGGCCAAGTGTGGAAGTAGATACTTCCAGCAATAAGTACTAATTAGAAAAAGAAAAAAAATATATAAATATGTACACACGTACACACATATGTTTTCAGGTAAATTTCAGTGGCTGAAGGTAGGTAAGTAGGTTAGTGTGGTTTAAGAAATATAAATGATATATTCTTGTTTATTTTCCAACCATAAGTTTTTATTGGAAATGGTAATATTAAAATTATGTCCTCTTATGTCACAGTAAGAATAAGTTACATTGCATATTCTTTTGGCATGTATTGTTTCATGTGAAACTGCAAAAACCCAACCAGGTAAGGAGAGTGGGCATTTTTTCCCCATCTAGACAAGAAAAATACAGAGGTTCAGAGAGGTTATGTTACTTGCCCAAGCAAGTCTGTATGGTGTGAAAGAAGACTTCTGACTCCCAAACAGGCGTTCTTCCTCTAGGCCCTGGTTCTCTGATAACGGTAATTGTAGGATGATGGCCACTCAGCTCTGTGTGAAGACGCAGAGATCACACACTTATCTTCTATTTCATGCCTGGCTCTTGCTTTTCTCCCTGCCCACCCTCTCTTCTCCAGCCTGTTTTCTCTGCACCAAAGGAATGAAGAACAGTGTTCAAATTAAACCTTGTTAATTTTTTTTTTTTTAGCTGATTTGGAACACTTGGCATAATAGTTTGAGAGTCTATTTGCTTATTTTACCATTTTACCCTTATATGAAGTGTTTTGGAAAAATACAGCTCTTGATCATGTAGATAGAAATCACTCACCAGCATTTATGAGATCAAAATAACCCTCATTAAGGCTATTGAAAATGAAGTGTAAATGGCCGTCTATCTGCTGCATTTATTTGACTTCTGCCCAGCATGGAAAGGAGAATTTTAGAGGAATTCCTAAAAACAGTAGGAAAACTGCAATGAATGGAACAGTATTGAGCAGCAGGGGAGCAGCAATGGTGAGGGAGGGGTTGGGCATGGGACATCGGCCCTGCTGTGGCTCTTCTAGGCCTGTGCTGTCCGTTATAGTAGTCACTAACCACACTATTTAAATTTAAGATAAAATCATATTAAATATTCAGTTATTTAGTCACACTGAGCACATTTCAAATGCTCAGTAGCCCCATGTGGCTAGTGACTACTGGATTAGTGCAAATAGAGAACATCTCTCTTGCTGCAGAACTTTTGTATTGCTGCCTTTAGCAGATGAGCAAAATCGCTCATACCATTTCAAAGTCATTTAAGTAAGGGAAGAACTATAAGCCATCTCCAAGGATCCCTTCCTCCCTTCCTCCCATCCTTTCTTTTGCTCTTCATTCCTTTGTTCCTTCCTCCTTTGTTCTTCCAACAAATATTTAGTGAGGCATTACAATGAGCCTGGCATTGCCCATGTCCCAGAGCTATGATAAGAAAAGATACGGCTCCTACTGGCAGACAGGTGACAATATAGTAAGGGATTCGGACCAAGTGAAAATGGGCAATTATGATCGAGTGTGAATAGTGCTATGTGGCTCCTAACCCCAGTTCTGGGGCCTCAGGTTTACATAGAGAAAGGGACATCAGAAAGCTGAGACCTGGAGGATCTGCATAAGATATCCAGGCCTAAAAGAGACAAGGAGAAGGAAGGAAGAAGAGTGTTCCAGATAGATGAAGAGGATGGTAGAAAGGAAGAAGAGGGTGGGTTCCAGGCACAGAGAGAAATCAAAGATAACCGGAGGGTGTGATGCAAGCAGAAAGAGAAGGGACTGCAGAAGTGAGCAGCAGCAGACCCTAAAGGGTTTTATAAGCCATATTAAGATGTTTGTATTTCATCCTAATGACAATGAGAAGTTCCCGAGAGATTTAACATAGGAGGGTGACTCTGTTATATTTGTATTTCTGAAAGATCACATTTGCTGCATCATGGAGAACAGATTCTGATTGGCAGGGCCAAGAGGAGGACAAGAGCTAAGGCAGAAAAACAAATTAGGAGGCTGTTGAGTTAGTTCAGATGAAGATGTGGGTTGGTGGTATGGACAAGGGTTGCCCAGGTGGCAAAGAGCAAAAAATTTTGGTTATAGAGAAATAGGAATCTCATGATTGAGTAGGGGATAAGGGAGAAAGAGAAATCAAAGCTAACTTCTGTATTTTTTTTTTTTTTTAGCAGGTAGATCATACAGTCACTTCTAGAGATGGAGAATACAACCAAAGAAGCTAGCTTAAGGAAAAAGTGACAGATGTAGATCTCCACTCTGATTCTCCTTTACAGGCAGCCTTCCCTGACCACTCAGATGATGACAGGCCCTAGTATTATTCCTTCTCACAAGACAGTGACCTTTCTTCATACAGAATGTAATTTTACATTTATTTCTGGGATCATCTTATTATTTGATTGCCAGTCTCTGTCCCTGGATGGCTAGATCTGTGACTCCAGAGGCTGTGTTTGATTTTGCTCACTACAGAAGCCTCACAACTACAGAAGCCTCACAACTACAGCACTATCTGTGACATGATATGGTGGGTTGGAGAGCAATATTGTAGCAACACCTCCCTTCTTTTCTCTGAGCACCATTTCAGGACAAAATAATTTTCAGCCTTTCATTCTGAGTTCCCAGCTTAACCTTTTGAAGGGGAGGAAAAAACTTTTCTCTCTATCCTTCTAGGTTTCTGGCTGAGACCTCTTCCCCACCCCCATAATAAAAGATTAACAGAAAAACAAGTTTAGTAACATAAATACCTCCTTTTAACAAGGAAGAGATGCAGGAAAACCTGAGGAACCCCTGTGATGGCCCAAGCCACCACCTTAAATACTCTCTCAGCTAAAGACAGAAAAAGATATTGGAGAGTGGGGCACCAATGATGGGAGGCTATCAGGAAAGCACAGTAAATGAGGGTAGGATTATTATGCAGAATTAAGTTGTTTCCTTCTTCACTGACAAGAGTTTCCAGAGATTTAGTCTTCCTCCTCTTCCTTGTACAGAGAGGAGACACCCTTATAAATGTAAAGGTCTTCCACCCAAGGGTCACTTCTTAATTTCAGAACTTCTCCTTTGCTGCTGTGTCTTAAAACTCATCAGCCTAAGGTAATCCTTATGCCAAAGAGGCGTGTTTTCTGGTGGCACAGTCTGCTCCGTGTCTCTTCAGTCCCACTGCCCTCACTGCCCTGTGAGCACAAATCTCGAGAAAGGAAAGGAAATTTTACTCGTCATTTATACACGAGAAATTAACTCCTTGAGTTGCATTTTTGTTTACAGTTTAAGCTTTGGGTCTCATTGCATTTAAGACTTTGGTGCTCCTGAAAGGTGGAGAAAAGGGTATTCTTTTGGAAAATGGGTTTCCTGTAGTAGATGACATTATACCTTGTATTCTGCTTTCTTGTACAGTCTAAAGCCCTTTCTGACCCTGGATATGAAAAGATCTCCCCTCCACAACCCCCAGCCATAACTCTCTCTCTCTCTCTCTCTCTCTCTCTCACACACATATACACACACACACACACACACACACACACGCTCATGTAATTTTCCCTGCTATTGTCAGGCAAGGCTTGAAAGTGGTGAAGATGCAGTGCAACTCAATCCTGCCTGGACACAGTATCATATAAGAAGCATGGACTTTGCAGTCAGAAGGACTTGTTTTATCTCAGCGTCACTAATTCTATTTGTAAGGTTTGGTCCATGTTACCTGAAGAAAACCATCAGTACTGCTTGTTAGATGAATGACTGAATGAACTCATTGCTCTGAGCTTTGTTCTTCTCAACTGTCAGGAGGAAAGACAATAGTGCTCACCCCATAGAACTCTCAGGAAGATTAAACGAGATCATAGAGCAAAAACACCTAGCACTTGATAAACAACTTTTTTTTTAAAATTTAAATGCAATTAATTAACATAGTATATTACTGGTTTCAAAGGTAGAGTTCAGTGACTCATCAGTTGTATATAACACCCAGTGCTTATTACATCATGTGCCCTCCTTAATGCCCATCATCCAATTACCCGATCCCCCCACCTCTCTCCCTTCTAGCAACCCTGTTTGTTTCCTATGATTAAGAGTCTCTTATGGTTTTTCTCCCTGTCTGATTTTGTCTTGTTTTATTTCTCCCTCCCTTCCCCTATGCTCCTCTGTTTTGTTTCTTAAATTCCACATATTAGTGAAATTATATAATTATCTTTCTCTGATTGACTTATACCCTCTATTTCCATCCACATCATTGGAAATGACAAGATTTCATTTTTTGATGGCTGAGTAATATTCCAGTGTGTGTGTGTACGTACACACATCTTCTTTATCCATTCATCTGTCGATGGACATCTTGGCTCTTTCCACAGTTTGGCTATTGTGGACATGGCTGCTATAAACATCAAGGTGCATGTGCCCCTTTGGATCCCTACATTTGTATCTTTGGGGTGAATACCCAGTAGTGCAATGGCTGGGTCATAGGGTAGTTCTATTTTTAACTTTTTGAGGCACCTCCATACTGTTTTCCAGAGTGGCTGTAGGAGCTTGCTTTTCCAATGGCAGTGTAGGAGGGTTCCCTTTCTCCACATTTTTGCCAAAGTTCATTGTTTCCTGACTTGTTAATTTTAGCCATTCTAACTGGTGTGAGGTAGTATCTCAAGAAATAACTTTCTGCCCTCCAGTTCTGCTCTCCCCTGGGAAAGGATAACATGAATGACATGGGAATGGAACTCAAATGGGGAAAACTGGGTCCAGCCATCTCTATGTACCTCCTCCTTTTTCACTGGTGTTCCTCCAACATCAATATAAAGCCCAGGGTACAAAAGCTCTGATGATGTTTAGTTCCTACGGATGCATTTAATATTCTCTGCTAGGTTCACACAAAATTTGGCCAGACTCTCTTGTTTGGTGAAGTAATTAACACGGCCATCCCTTCAAGTGTTGCCACAGTAGTTACCATGGTGATGAAATGAAAATGCAATTTGAATAATTCATAATATATCACTCTTCTCAGAAAAACAAAAGGAGTCCTTTTAGGATAACTGAATCATTTTGGTGATGTCTCAGTGCAACCTGTTACTCACTTGAATGATTCAGACAAAAGGCTCTAATGAATAGAAGATTAGACTGTTTGCATTTGCAACCAAATGTACCAAACACATTCCTAATGTGTTAATTAACATTTTCTCCAAATGCAAAAGAGAAACATTCCATCTGAGAAGACAGGTAAGAATCTGATAGTAATGCAGACTCATCTGACATTTGAAAAAAAAATCTTTGGAAACATGAATTAGGTAATCACAACATTCAAAAAAGAAAACTCTAAATTACTAAGTCATAGACAAGGTCATTTCTGGTAAACAATGATATGGATAAAGAAAGAATGGCCATTATGTAGGTACTCTAATGTTTCATGTGCTTGTCTTCAAGTTTTGTGGAGTTAAATAGAAAACATCCCTTTGAAATGTTTTTGTAAAAAATTTGGAGAAGTTTAAAATGTTAATGCCAGAACATTTGTATGACAATATGAAAAGCAACAAGGAAAATATTTTTCTGGGGGGGAATAATATATATAAAAATACAACGCCAAAGTCTCACATCCTTCAACCTCTGTGTCTCCCATTGTACCAAAGTTGGTCTATTTTTCCTTCTAAATGCCTCTCCACTCCCTAAGGTCTTTCTTCATTATCATCGTCACTTTCAAAGATCTCTGGGTCCATGAACTGACTCAGGTCAGAGAAATGGAAAGAGGATTGAGACATCTTGGAGCCCCCAATCAGATCTCTGTTCACTGGCTTTGAAATTTGTTGGGTTTCTGTTTTTGTCAATATAACTTGAGTAGGACCTTAGCAGGGGCCACAGCTGTTTTAGATGTAGGTATCCAATGACCAAAAAAAAAATTGTTTAGGATCCCTTTGGGCTAGAGTATTCTGATTATGATGGTAGATAAATGCCAAAGGGCACATGTGTAACCATGCCTGTCATGATTACATTTTGCTCTTTTTTTTTTTTTGTCACGTCAGAATTCTCTCATCTACATTGAAATCAAGGTGCTCATTTTTTCTTTAGCAACTCTCACTAATACTCCTTTTATCTTCCAAAAAACAGTTCCTGCTGATAGTTCCCATGCCATTGTATTTCTCAGGGTGTTGGTAAAATGGCTAGTTTCTGGGCCTTCGGGGGAGCTTAATTGGGGAATGAATATGGTTGGTCAGATTGGACAAGTCAACACTACACCAAATCTTCAATTTTCAATCTGGATTCCCTTATCTACCTTTGTCCAAAGAACTACTGGCATTTCACATTAATATTATATGGTCACCATATATTATTTAGGATTTCATTAACCAGTTGAGTAGATACATAAAACTACTTTCAGTTGTTTGACTAGCATGCTTCATGTAGAATTTCTGGTACCCATATTAATAAATCTATGTTGATCTACCCTTGACCAGTCTCTCTCAGAATCCATTTCCACATGTATTCTCAAGATTCTAGCAGCTACACATTAGCAGAGTACCAGAGATGTTTGCACATAAGCCTTTGCTTCCTTTTCTTTTCTGACTTGACCCTGGAAACAAAGAGGGTAAGAGAGTAAAACGTGAAAAAAAAACTAGCTCCCTTAGGAAGGTAACTCCCTTAGGTGAAGGAAGACCATGTCTTCAAGCAAGGAAGGATGGTCTCATTGATAGGAAGGAGCCTGGCAGAGGATGTTCAGTGAGAGGTGAGGAATCGGGGTACTCCAAGCTTTCCCAAACCTCCTGTATATTCCCAGGACTATTACCAGCCCCAAAACAATGGCAGTGAATTCAACAGATAATTTTCTGAGGCACCTGAATCAATACACAAAACATTTTTTTAGCTTGGTCATAAGCAGTCCCTGAGTTTCTTTCAGTGTCTTTCAGAATTTGGGGAACTGTTTTATTGTTGTTGTTGTTTTGTGGTGAGTTTTCCAGTACAGTGATAGAATAACATCAAACTCTGTAGTCCTTTACTTTTGTATTCCTTTAACTTTTCTATGGAAGTGGCAACTTGATCCCAAAAAGATTGACCTCCTTGGGCATTTCATTCCAGTTAAACAACAGTGAGAGAGGGAACTTAATTGGCTGATGTATCATTGTGTTCTGGGGTCTTTCAGATTCTCATGTTGATGAGATTCTCCCTGACTTCCAGCCAACATAGTCCATATATGTAATCTCAGGTCTTTCCTGTGCCATTTCTCTGAGGATGTTTGTTTTTGTTACCAACTAGCTGGTACTTGTCTTGGTGTCAGTCAGGATTCTAGATTGTAAGGAATAAAAACTGACCTGACCAACTAAAGTAGAAAATCAGTTTATTGGAAAGAATCCATCAGAAGTTTGACGAACCAGGGGCGGCTGGGTGACTCAGTCGTTAAGCGTCTGCCTTCAGCTCAGGTCATGATCCCGGGGGGCCTGGGATCGAGTCCCGCATCGGGCTCCCTGCTCTGTGGGAAGCCTGCTTCTCCCTCTCCCACTCCCTCTGCTTGTGTTCCCTCTCTCGCTGTGTCTCTCTGTCAAATAAATAAAATCTTTAAAAAAAAAAAAAAGTTTTTCGAACCAGTCATGGAGCATGGGCTGGAGCTGAAGGAGGTCACCTCATACCCACAGTCTGGTGATGATGCTCCCAAAGTTACTAGCAACACTGTGCATTCCCTGCTGCCAGGTCTTCATCCTCAGCACTGCTGCTGAGCATGCTCTACAGTCTCTCTGTAATGAATACTATCATGACAGACCCTCTATCTTTGTACCAAGTCTTCAGATTCAAAGTGCTAGGCGTGACCATCCAAAGGGTTAAACCTTCCATTAAGACTTACATACTGAGGGATTCTGCCAAATAGAAAGTGTACTTTCCTGTTATATAAACACCCCTTACCAACCTCCTATTTCCCACCAAATAAAAAAGCTTGCATTATAAGGTATCTGTAGACTTTGTAGTTTCTCCACTGTCATTTAGATAGAATTTCTGCCCTAAACGTGAAACTGGGTAAGGGACCTTTTGCCTTATGCTCCCAGATGATACGAAAAGTAATGGCCATAACAGTGTATGAGTTGGTCACATAGTGCCTGGGGGGAGGGCAGCAAAAATTCAGCTTCTAAAAGACACCACAAAACCCTCGATGGTAGAAGCTGCCTTATGTTAGTATCCTTACTACCTGGTGCTTGAACTATGTAGGCATTCAATGTTTATTTGCTAAAATAATGAATGCTCGATATGTCTAAGGCTAGTATCTTAAATGAGGATTGTGATTTGTATCCTATTCTAGATCCCCTAAGTCACTGCAGTAGAATCTGTTTTTAGATTACTTGCATTAGAATCATCTGGGGTACATGTTAAAATGCACATTCTTGAGATATACTCCAGACCTAAGCTAAATCAGAATAATTATGGGCCAGAATCTACATTTTAAGGAAGCACTCCAAATTATTCCCATACATACAAAATTTGAAAGCTTATGTTCTCTGGGACTATTACTGGGGGCTGGAGTTTGAGGATTTTAGCTAGCAAAAATTAGTGAGAATGTTGGGAATGAAAATAAAGCCTCATTTTTAAAGCTTTGGTATTTGTTTTAATGACTGATTTGTGGCTGTTAGGAGATCGGTTTTTTTTCCTATTGCATACTTAGTGTTACTTGGCGAGAAAGCTTACAAGTGAAAGAGTAAAATCCCAGTTTTATCTTTTTAATTAGGGTGTTCTCATTTCTCTTGCTTGTCTGGGCTGTCATCTGAAGCAAAAGAACAGAGAAAGCAAATCAGGGGATAAATCTATTTTGGCCACCTCTCAGCTACCCATGTTAATAAGCTCTCCTCAGTTTAGAGTAGAGAGGAAGAGAAGCGAGCAACCTACAGTGAAAATGTGAAGTGTTCTTTGGCATGACCAAATCCACACAGACTCTCACCAAAACAGGGCCTTTAGAAGCATGGGTTGATGGGAAGTATGCAAAGAGAAATCTTTCCTCCACCTTCTGGAATGGCAATCCTACATGTATACTCTTGGTTTCTTAACAAAAGTATAAAAGGCCAATCTCATATTTATATTCATATCATACTTCTTTCCCACCTCGTTCAAGCTTCACTCTTCTGCCTCCTCAGAGGGGCATGCCCATTTGACAGAGTTGGAAAATAAAGACAACAAATGTGATGAGTTTTTTTCCAATTCCCACAGCTAAATGCGGCTGCAAATCTATACATATGGTCAGACAGTAAAAATAAAATCTGTCACTACTACCATCAATTTCAAATCTTAATGTGCGTAATTAAGAAGAAAGTGCCCTCTTCTACCTGATTTGACAACAGAGATGAGTATGGTAAACAGTTGGGTCAGTCTGGTACACTTTCATTTTTTTTAAAGATTTTAGTTAGTTATTTGACAGAGACAGAGAGGGAACACAAGCCGGGGAATGGGAGAGGGAGAAGCAGGCCTCCCGCAGAGCGGGGAGCCTGATGTGGGGCTCGATCCCAGGACCCTAGGATCATGACCCAAGCCGAAGGCAGATGCTTAACGACTGAGCCACCCAGGTGCCCCCTGGTACACTTTCACATGCTGCTCTATGCTCATACAGACCCATTTCTGTATGTGTGCGTGCACGTGCACACTCCTATGTCTACAAGCAAATAGAGAAACACGTTTTTAAAAATGTAGATGGGGATTATGCTCTGTGGTTCTGTAACTTCCCTTTTTTGAGTATGTTTTCACCACACTCCAAAGCTTCTAGGAAAGAGGGAATTTGGTTGCTCAGCTGTGTTCTTTTCATGTCCGTACCTCTCAGTGGCCCTGGAAACTTGTTCCTCTGCAAATTGCCTTTGTGGGCCTCTAGGTTGCTGCAGGGGACATGCTCGGCACATTGGTGCTGCCACGGTGTCCTCCCCAGCTTTTAAACAGCATTTGTCTTCCTGTTCCTTTTGGCTCCTCTGCCATAGTTTTCTGGGTCCTACTCTCCATCACGTCCAACATCACAGCACTGTGAAGGACACTGTGTCTTTCCTAAACCATAGCAGCTGCTCCTTTGTTTCCCAGAATGGACACCTGTCTTCAGAAGGGAAGGGGTGTGGCACCTGTGCGTCCACCTGGCTGGCCAAGCCACCCTCCGCGAGGGACCTGGCTCTTCCTCTCTCCAGCCCATAGTCTACTTATGACTCATTCTCTTTCTTCTTTAGGCTTAATCAAGAGCTCCTGTTGTAGAAGATTGAGGGCTGCTCTAATTTTATCAGCCAGTGCTCAGAAAGCCTTGGGATTCCAGCCAGCCAAGTGAAGAACAAATTCATTTGGTTACAGTTAAATATCCAGAGAGGTTGTTGGCTAAAAAGGCACCACAGTACTGAGAATTTGGCTCCTGGTATGGTATGCTGAAGTGGAGTGTATGCATGTGTATGGAGTTGAGAATACCCTTTTTTTGCTTTAGAGGTAGAATGAGTATTTCTGATACATTTCTAGAAAAGTAAAATCACTTAAAAACTTCTCAAAATACAGATGTTTTCTGTTTATATTGAATTTTTCTATTATGTAGAAGACAGAAATGAGGTATTTAGAAATGTAGGGCTACAGATGAAGGTGATGTACTTTTATACCATGTGATTTCATGCAGCTAAAGTTTGCATGCCTTTTGAGATCAAGGGAAAATAACTTTTTTCATAAAAGCCCTTTTCTGGGATATTTTAAGAGATTTACAGTCAGTAGAGATTAAAAGTTTTTAAAAGGATAAGATGATGTGGGTTTACATCTCACTTCTGCCATCTTGGGTCAAGCCTGGTCAATTTCCCTCTCTGAACTTGAGTTTCATTATCAAAAAACCCCGCAGTTTAGACTTTCCCAGAAGATCTATGAAATTCCAGCCCTTTAGGCTTCTAATTCACATGGTGTTTCTATCTTTGTCTAGGGATTATGACTCTCCATCCACTAAAAGGCGGCAAATTTGCTTCTGTATGGTTGGAGCACAGAGTCACATGACTGAATTTTGAGAGAGAGGGTTGACCTGTGCTCTCTAGTGTTATCTGTGAACACGGTCGCCACCTACACAAGGATAGGATGCTGAAGTCCTCTTCAAAGGAGAACAGTCACATATGGTCACAATTACCCTTGAGATGACCTTAGGATGTCAGAGCCTGACATACTTTGTCTCAGTTAAGTCTCAATGTGGCCAGTTTTCCCTGCAGCAATTGGAACAGATTGGGTCCCAGATGAAGTGATTGACTTTTGTTTAAAGGCAGTGTCTTCTAGAAAATGCATACCCTTAAATATGAGACTCAAACTCAGAGGGGCTAGTTGGTCATGAAAAAAATGTACTTCATAACTAAGACTCCAGGGAAACCGCCTCACACCGCCTCACACCGCCTCACACCGCCTCACACCGCCTCACACC
>NW_027397082.1:27881941-27903475 GCF_003265705.2 Callorhinus ursinus
TCACACCGCCTCACACCGCCTCACACCGCCTCACACCGCCTCACACCTCACACCACACACAGTGGTGTGCTTAGTAGTCCAAAATAATTAAATGGCTCTTTTCCTGACTTAGTTCTTTTCGGCCAGATGCATAGCATTTAATTTACCTAAGAAACGTGTTTATTTAGTGACCTTGCTATACTCCTAATACTGGCTTAAGTCAGACCCCAACACTCAACTAAGTTTTGCAGTAACTGCCTAATCTCGGTTTTTGATCTTCCCTCTTCTCTCCTCTAACCATCCACTTTCCTGTCACCCTAAGTGATCTTTCTAAAATGAAAATCTGTTCTGCGTGGAAGCCTTGCAACGACTCTCATGTCTATTGCAGCTTTTTCCAAAGTGTGTTCTGTGGAATAATAATTAAGGAATATAATTTGTAACAGCCTAAGGATTTCATCAGTTATCTTTTAAGATAAAGTTACAAAAGGGTGTGGGTGCCTGGGTGGCTCAGTCACTAAGCGTCTGCCTTTGGCTCAGATCATGATCCCAGGGTCCTGGGATCGAGCCCTGCATCGGGCTCCCTGCTTAGTGGGAAGCCTGCTTCTCCCTCTCCCACTTCCCCTGCTTGTGTTCCCTCTCTGGCTGTCTCTCTCTCTGTGTCAAATAAATAAATAAAATCTTAAAAAAAAAGTTACAAAAGGGTGCATAGTCTATTTCTTGGTAAAAAAAAAAAAATTCGGAATTCATATTAATGTACTAAAGGCCATCAGTAAGTCCAATGTTTTCCATTTATTTTACCATAGTGTTAAAAAATTTACCTCATAGTCCTTGTACAGAAAAGTAATACATGTGGGAAGCGTAAACTTACAGATAAAATTTAACTTCCTGAGCATGGCATTATAAGTTCTGGCCCTAAATTACCTTCAGCACTTCCCTTAGACTCGAGCAAGGTTCTGCCCTGACCTGTGTTCAGGCTTCAGGAGGCCTACACACTTCATAGCACCCCTTCCTTGAAACTTTCTAAACCCTGCTTCCTGGAAATCCTGGGACTAGATGGGGTGGAAATGCCACTTGGATGAGGCACTTTGAAGTCAGATTGGGACCCAGGTGGACCCAGGTCCTCATTTTGGCTGTCCCCCCCCCCCCCAAGAAACATGGGGACTCGGGCTGTGGGGCTGTCCTGGACCTGTGGCTGGCTCTGATTCCAGGCTCACTCTTGCTCCTGCCACAGCGCTGCTTCGGCATGATGGCATGAACATGGGCCACCAGAAGGACAAGTTCAGGGCTGTGGGCTCTTGAAAGCTTCAGTGCTGACCTTTGGGCTTGAGTCACATGTGTAGACCCCTGTGTTGGCTCTCACCCATCTGTGTTCTGACTGGTGCCACCTCTAGTCTACAACACTGTTGGGGAGTGGGAGTGGTAGCAGGTGTCCTTTACCCTGTGTGCCCCTCACTGCTGTCACACTGAACCTCCCCCATAGACTCCATGCCACTAGTCTGGTAATTCTCTGCAGGTGACTGCTGCATCTCATCTGAGGACTTTCAGGATGGCAGCGCCAGTGGCCCCTTCTTTTTTTTTTTTTTAAGATTTTATTTATTTATTCATGAGAGACAGGGAGAGAGAGAGAGAGAAGCAGAGGGAGAAGCAGGCATTTACAAATTCTCTTATCCTATCCACAGGTCGATGACACAAGCATGCTTAGTTTCCGTGGTAGCTTTGTATTCCAAACTGGGCCGCCTTCCCTTTCCTGCACGGTTGCAGGTTAGAATTGGCCAGGGGGAGCCATTTGTGAAATGTTTGGAGGGAGGCATGAAGCAGGACTCCTAAGGCGAGGGAAGCAAGGGCAAACATGAACTGTTGGGACTTTATCAAGATAAAAAGCTTTTGCACAGCAAAGGACTCCTTACTTCTGAAGGCCATCCTGGTTCGATGGACTGAGACCCATGCCCAGGTCCTGGCAGGTTCAAGCTGGTTCTCACTCACGCCTCCCGTCACTGGCATGCTGATGGGCCCCAGCTTGCCCTTGCCCCTCCCTGTTCTTCTTCCTCACTGGCAGCCCTGGTGACAACAGGGCACCCAGCCTCACTGCTGGAGGCTGTGGTTCCCCGGGCAGCTAAACATGCCTGGCTTCACAGATTTCCCTGCTGGCTTGGACTTGTCCCCCTCCACCAGAGCTTCTGCACGGTGGATCAGTGACTTGTCTCTGGGCCTCCACCTCCTCCCACAGCCATGTAAAGTCGAGTTCCTATAAACACACAAATCTGAGATGAGGAAAGGCAAGGTAGGTAAAGGAAATATATGATCTTGACAAATGAAATGGGAGAGAGAGAATGGCAAGGCCAACTTGGGGAGGGGAGAGAAGCAAGGTTAAAAGAATATTCGATGGCTCTACCCCACTAGGAATGTATAATCTATGTTGGGGAGAAAAAGAGTGATTATTGACAAAAGTCTTATATGTATTTTTAAAAGTTCTCATATGCATTTCATACACAGTAATCATGCCCCCCCACACACACACGGATTATTTTCTCTAAGAAACACTGAGACACAAAGATGGACTTTTCCTTCCCCTTGTAAATATTGGCAGAACCTCTTAATCTCAGACTAATCGTTATATAACTGCTTTTTTATTTGCTACCTGAAAAAAATGGGTATAATATTTATGTTATTTTCTGTGACTACCATAGACTGAATGTTTGTGTCCCTTCAAATTTCATATACTGAAATCCTAATCCGTGATGTGACGATAATAGGAGGTGGGCCTTTGGGAGATGATTAGGTCATGAGAACAGAGCCCTCATGAATGGGATTCAGGCCCTGGTTAAAGAGACCCTAGCAAGCTCTTGTGTCCCCTTCTGTCATGTGAGGGCACAGTCAGAAGACAGCCCTTTATGAGCTGGGAGGTGGGTTTTCTTTAGATGCCAAATCTGCCAGCTCCTTGGTCTTGGACTTCCTAGCCACCAGACTGTGAGAAATAAACGTGTGTTGTTTATAAGCCACCCAGTCTGCAGTATTCTCTTATAGCAGCCTGAACTAAGTCAGTGAATAAACCATAATAGATTTTAGCTTTTATGAGAACTCAAGGTCTGAACCAGGGTTGCATAAGCATAGGCATAAACCAGGAACAAAAAATAATTTTAAATGCCTTCCTGTGATTTTCAAAGAACAATAACAGATCCAATTCATAACCTGAAGAAACATTATCAAATCCCTTTTTATCTCTACCCTAACTCGATGCCTATGGATTCTAATTTGTCCAACCCTAGAAATTATCCAGAACATACCTGTCCCTATTGTTTTTCTCTCCCCAACTTCTCACAAACACTTCCCCATTCCGTGTTTTGATCCCTGCCAGGCCTTCGTGATTTATGCTGCCATTGGAGGGGTGAGGTTTATCATGGGGAAAGCACAGGAGGACCTAGTCGCTCTATCTTCCCTTACCCTCCACCACCCCTCCAAGGAGTAAGCCTATGGAAACACATGAGAAACATAGTTCTGATGTTCCATTAGGTCCCTTCTTACCATCTTTGTGTTCAGGGAATGGAGAGTTTCCTGCAGGTAAAATGGCAGTTGAAGGTTTCGATTTTCTCCTCTCAAAGGTCTGTGACCCTGAAAAGGTGAGAAATAGGATGTAATTCCAACCTCTCCACCTCTTGTGAACCAAAGGCTACTAGTTGTTTTATCACTGCTCTCATTGAAGGCAGAGATATTTCCAGCTGTTAAAATTGCAGACAGCCTGGGTATGGTTATTTAGAGTGCTCTCCCGTGCAAGGGAGGAAATACAAGGCAATGATTATAGCAACCCAGTTTCATTGGGAGTAAGTCCCAAAATTCAGCTGCCAACCTTCCAGGAGTCTGTCCCCAAATTGAGATGAAGGAGCTTTCTTAATGCACTTAGCTAAGACCTTGCTTGAGGAGGGAAGGTCTGTCTTCAAGAGACCTGATTTCCTGCACACCCTGGCTGCCTGAGTCCTCTGGGCATCACTGAGCAAAGCTCCAGTATTCTGCCTCATTCTGAAAGCACAGACACGAACTCATTCTTCCAACCCTGGGCTCTAATTAGCTTCACTTACAGAGAGAATTCTGGGAATCCCTTTAGGTTACCATGAATTACAAAATGGCTTACTGAATCTGGACTCAAATTTGCTCCCATTATTGGCTCCAGCATTTTTTTGGTTTTGGTTTTGATACTCTGAGCATCATTTTACAGCCCTGATGGAGAATTCACTCTTGGAGTTCTTCCATTGTGAACACTTAGCCGTAACAATTCTGCCCTGTCCACTGACACCTGGTCGTAAGTTAGTGGTGTCAGTCCCAGCCGCTGTCTGCCTACCACAACCTTGCTTTAAGAAGTGTGGCAGTTCTCCCTGGGGACAGCTGTCTCTGTGGCTGGGAACAGCCTTGAAGGCGATGGGCTCTCAGTTGGCATGAGTATATCTCAGCCTCTGAAGATTGCATGTCCCAGCACCATATTAATGGCATATTTAAGCCATAACTCAGAGGGCTTTTCTCTGTCCCCTCGCTTGGTTCTTGCTGAGAATTTATTGCTTCTGGGGGAAGGAAGTTTATACCCGTGGATTGAAAACCTATTTCTCTGAAGTTCCCCAGGAATAGTCCAGTCCTTAAGGAAACTGGTCTCCCTGGGACAGGAGAGCTGCAACATACAGCCATTCCAGAGTGTGCTGTTGACCTCCTCTTGCCATCCGAGAAAGACTGATATCCTATGAAACTGAGGATCCATGGAGTTCAAATTAAAAACTACACTCCGTTCCAGTTTATAATTTCACATAATGTTGTGCAACTGTTTGCCTACAGGATCCTGTCTTCAACTGTGCGTTCTTCCCACTGCCTTGGTACTTACATTCCAAGAACTGTAATGGCTCATATCTAATTAAGGCTTACTCCTTAACAGCCTGTGTTCAGGTCAGGCAGACATGGTGAAAATGCACGCTTGGTGTAGATCTGTGTTGATTTTGTTAATTGGAAGTGTAGCTGAAAATTATAACTAAGAACAAAATCATAGGCAAGAAATGAAAAAAAAAAAAGTCTGAAAACCAAAACCAAGACCAAAAAAACCCTGGCATCTTATGCGATGCAGTCTCTGAAGAGCACTGTAGTCCAAAAACCAGTCTAACATAACAAGTAAATGCGATTAGAGAGGAATTCAATACAGATCAAACATCCTAAAACTACCACCTATAACCCACAACTATACTCTCCTTCCCCCTCCCCGTTTCCCCAGGCCTTGGGGGCCTACCATGTAGCTAGCTGCTCTCTCCCTCTTCTTCGCTAAATATCCCTACTTTATTCTCACCTTAGTCCACATTCCTCAGCCTCTCTTCCACCTTCCCTCTCTCTTCCCCTCCAAGCATAATGCTGCCCCAGCTACTGGCCTGAGTGACCACCTAGACTTCCGGTCCCCACTAATGGTCACAGCAGCCTACTCTGAGATGACCAGAGGACACCTGTGTCAGGCCCCATGTCTTCCTTCTCCATGAACATAAATTGTCCGCGTTTCCTTGGGAGATTTGACCTTTCCTCCCTCTTTATTTTATTTTTTTTATGGGCAATTCACATGGAGCGTTTTTGGAGAATAAAATTTCCCACCAAAATATGAACTTGCTTTACATATTTGGAGAAGAGATGGTAAACCTCAGTTGGAGATTGACCTGGATGGAGTGCAGGAGTCTGCCCTTCTGGCCCTGCTTTTCCCCAGTGTTTATCCCGATGCTTGCTGATTTCACGGGTGACCGTAAGGAACAAAGTGTTTCTTCCATAGTCTATAGGAATAAGTAAAAGCTCACAGGAGGATGGTTAAGAGAGAGAGAAGGAACTGCTGCCAGGTGGGAAGCGTGCCTAGAACGAGAGGCAGGCAGGGAGGTGGTCAAAGGTGCTGGGCTAAAGTCTCAAAACACCTGCGAGATAGACACAGGACAAATGTAGCCGAAGCGAATCTGGAAAAGGCCCATGCATGCCTCTCCTGTTTCCAGCAAGGATCATAAAGACATGGTAAAAGAAGAAAAAGAGAAAAAGACAATGCTGTGGACCGCCGTGAGAGGGAGAGGCTATTGGAGGTTGTTGTCAAGAGGACATTAGCCGCGAGCATTTGCTTCCCAGGCTTTGAGAGCAGGTCCTCAGTTACAGAGATTGCGGGGGCCGGGGGGCGCTCTGAAGGACAGAGACTGTGCGATTCTGCTAGGCCAACTAAGGATGAAGGAAGTAGCAGCCACATACTGGGGACTGATAAAAGAGCTCTTTTGAATCTCTGAGAGTTTAGGGGAAAAATTGCTTAAATAAAATACAGAATTTTGGAATAGAGACAATGAGCCCCTTGGCATATTTTATCATGGGCATAGGATGGTTAGTTTTGGTGAAGAAACTAGTCAGAGGCTATGTTATGTCACGAATGGTAACGGGAAGAAGGTGTGCCCATCCCCCATTTATTCGTTCACTCATTCATTCACATAAGAGTTTGCTGAGAATGTGTTATCTGCCAACCACTGTGTTAGGTGCTGGAATTGTTATCAGTAAACAAAACACCTCTGGAGGAGGCAGCCGCTCGACAAGTAATACTGATAAACATGTCTCAGAGAAGCACAGTGTACACAGAATGCATAAAATTAGAAACGTGAGAGATCCCAGTATGAGAGAGAGAAGATGAATAAAAATTGATCAAGTAAACAGCGAAGAGAAGAACTAGAGCCCAGAAACAGATTGGTGTCCAACGACAACTGAAAGATGATCACTGAGAGTCGGAGGAGAATGAGCAAGCACGAGAATGATTTCAGATAAAGCTGAAAGACATGGGCAAGAAAGAGTGTGGAAGTGCGAAGTCGTGCGAACCTGCCGGTAGCCTCTGTCAACTCGGTAAATACGAATTTTGGTTGGTAACATGGTGCAAAGGGGCAAAGTTATAAAAATGTCCCAACACCCTTATTCTAAAGCAAAGGGGACACAGCCCAGCTTCGTGGACAAGGAGAGAGAATCATCCGTGCTAAGAACATTGCCAAGATGAACATAGGGAAAATGCTCAGATGGTAGTGCAGCAGAATTTAGGGGCTGCAGGCTTGCCATGGGAATAGAGATGAAATTGTCTTTTGGTTTTGGGAGGGGAATGATGGAAAATAGCAAAGTAAGAGACCAAGAGAAAAGGCAAAGGAGATGTACAGATAGCTGAGGAGTTCCCTCAAGAAACCAGTTGTCTAATGGTGTAGAATTTTCTACAGGGGAAGCAGGCCAATTTTTCTCCCCCTGATATCCTTAGAAGTAGAAAGGAAAAAGATAAAAGACCAAGAAAAGTAGATTAATAAGTTCACTTTATAAAAATCCCCATATACAATAATAAGATAATCATGGCCAACAATTTGACCACTTCCTGTAGGCATACGAGGCATAGGAATATTACCTGTATTATTTCCTTTAATCCACCTAACAGCCCTGTAATTACGTACCATTACTGTCCCCTTAATAGAAATGAGACTGAGTTATAAAGAGATGAAATAACTTGTCCAAGATCACGCAGTGCTAAATGGATCAGCTGGGAGTCAAATTCATTCTGTCAGCCTCTTAACACTTCATCAGTAATAGTCCTGTGCTATTTTCCTACACTGCCTTCCTGGGGAAGGATGACATACTACTAAGCAAGTGGTAGATTGAAGAGCACCAAGTAAAGAGGCAGGGAAAGAAGGAGTAGAGAAGAGGCGTTGATGGGAACTTGGCAGATGTCATCAATTTCTTACACAAGTGTTACAGACTATTTCTTCTTGGGTGGTCCAGGACACTCAGATTCCTGCTAATATTTTTTAAATACGAATTTCACACATTTATGGGAGCCAATTAGTCCAGGTCGTCTTTTCTAGATTAACAGGGTGCCAAATGTGCCATCTGGAGTTCTGGAAGAGAAAAACACTGCACTCACTTGGCTGCCCCCACAGGGAGGCACTGAGTTCCTTCCCCCCCGCCCCCAACCCTGGGAGCCAGTCTTTGCGTCCCCTTGGCTGGGTCTCTTACCAACTGGTTGGAGAACAGACCTGCCCTTTTTAATGGCTTTTTTTTATTTTAATAAGAGTTACAGCATTTCATATCTTATAAGATCAACTGAAAGGAAAAAGAAGTTTGGATAATTTGACTTATAATAAGAATGTTGAAGTAACATGGGAACGGCTTTAAAAATCCCTCGGGGTAATGACTGGGACTTTTTTTTATATACTTATATTTTCTTACGTGCAATAAACTTTTTTTTTTTTTGGTCTTTTTTCTGTGTCAGCACCTATTTGAGAGGAATGCTAAGTCTCAGGTACCTAAGTCTACAGTGGCATTAAAATGTGATTGCCTTTATTGATCTGAAGAAAGAATTTTGACGCTGATTTAGCCAGTATTAAGCCAGTAATTTTAAATTAGAAAAATAAAAAGCATAAACAAGTTCTCTAATGCTTAAGATCCTGACACCTACTAAGCATAGAGGTAGGTGCTAAAGACGGTTATGGCTTTCATTGACTGAGTTTTAAAAGCAACATGTGATCCAGTGCTTTTCTCTTTTTATCTTTTCTCCCGATTCGGCAGGTTTTTTGCATACACTTGTTCATTTCCTCAGGGTGCTGGGGGTGCACAGTGAGCATGGGCCATGCCAGCGCCCCACCAGCAGTCTGAAGCAGGATCTTAAAGTCCCTCAGTATTTCTTAAAATAATTCAGTGTTTCTGTGGCAAATATTTTACTCTTTCACAGATTTTCAGAATTCATCTCTGGATCAAGAACGTGATATGACTCTCTTGGTCCTTCAGGAACAAACATTTCTAAAAAGGTGGGCGGGTTAGTGTCTTCATCTGCTCAGACTGCCATAACAAAATACCATGGACCGGGTGGTTTAAATAAGAGAAATTTGTTTTCTCACAGTTCTCAAGATTGAAAGTCCAAGATTAAGGTGCCCGTAGGTCTGGGAGGGTTCTCTTCCAGCTTGCGAATGGTGTGTTCACCCTGTGTCCTTACATGGCGGAAAGAGGGGTTGAGGGAGAGAGAGAAAGAGATGGAGAGAGTGAGATCTTTCTGTTCTCGTATGGCCACGTTCCTATGGGATTATGACCTCATGCTTATGACCCCATTTAACCTTAATTACCTTCTAAAGAGTATCAGTATATGAATTTGGGAGGAGAGCATACAAGTCAGTCTATAGTAGTTGAGAACACTGGAGAAATATTTGGCCAACTTCCTACCTCAATTAAAACAGTATTTGACTCTTTCACACCTTATAGATTAACACAGACTTTGTGTTGAAAAGGATCTAAGATTACCTAGCCTAATCTCTCTTAAAAATGGAAGTTCCTTCTCTAATCAGAATGTTTTTAAAGAAGTTATTTCAGGATGTCTTGATCCCTAGGTTTCTGTTATCTTTTATGCTGTATGAGTAAAAGTAAGAACTTATTTAATTTCTTTAAAAAGTCCTTCACTATCTGAAAAAGACCAAAATCACCTTGCACAGACTACCCTTTAAAAAGAGGAAGTTTTGGGGCGCCTGGGTGGCTCAATCGGTTAGGCAGCTGCCTTCGGCTCAGGTCATGATTCCAGGGTCCTGGGATCGAGTCCCACATCGGGCTCCCTGCTCAGTGGGGGGGTCTGCTTCTTCCTTTCCCTCTGCCCCTCCCCCCCACTCATGCTCTCTCTCACTGTCTCTCTCCCAAATAAATAAATAAAATCTTTAAAAAAATAAAAATAGGAAGTTTTATAGTGTTTTTCAGATACGAGTCTCAACTGAGTGAAGAAAAATGTGGCATAAAATCCCTGTTCTTTGGCTTCACTTTCCCTTTCACTCCCAGGGATGAGAAACAGTACTAACCAACCACTCTCTTAATGGTGCACTCTCCAGAACTGCAGCCCCCACTGGGCTGCATGACGAGTAGTCAGAGAAGGTCATTGTGACTTAAAGTGAGCACCGCAGGTGAAATGAGCTGGACCCGTGAGTCAGTGCTGATTCATTCTCAGATCACTCTGCCATCTGAAGCTTAACAGTGTCTGCTATCACAGGATGGAATTCTGACACTGAAAACTTCCATAGACATCCCAAGGTATTTAGAATTGCTTCATCTGCAGTATTTCCGGTGTTCAAATCTAACTAGTGCTTATTGATGGTTTATCATAAACAGGAATCGATCTCAGTCAACAAACATCTACCAAATACCATCTCTGTACACTGGAGGGCACTGGGGATAAAATGCAAATAGGACATCCAGTGACTTTCACAGGAATGAGGAAGAAACCTTAAGAGCCTTGGCCAGTCCAGATAAGACCTCAATTCCTTTGCCTCCACAGCAACACACCCAGACAGTTGCCTTTCCCACTGCTGGGACTCACTTTATTTCTGCTTCCAGTCGCCCGAAGCAGCCTGTGACTGCCAAGTCATCCTTCATCCTTCAGATTCTCCTCCCCATGTCACTCCATAGTGACCCCTCCTAACCCATCCCTCACCCTACCTCAAATCCTAAAACCCTTCCATTATACACTCTGAAACTCAAAGTCAATCACAGGCAAAATCCTCAATATCTTCAGACTTCTCAAAATGTTCCCTTTGCTGTCTTGCTCAAACTAAAAGGTGGGTTACCCTTAGCAGTTTGCTTCCTGTGCAGAACCTCTAAGTGGTGGATATTTTCTCTGGCCTCAAGCCCTCTTGCTGTTGGTCCCTGGGGAAGGTTGGTGTAGCCCTTGCTCCTTGCCACTTCAGATCACTTTCCTTTCCTCTTCTCTAATCTCCCTTCCCTGCCACACATGCACAGCTTTACATGTCGTCAGACTAGAACCTCCACTCACACTCTCCTTGCCATTGTCATCCATGAACCCCCGAACAATCCCTTGTGTTGCCTTCAGCTTTTAGCTCTGGCTCAGTGAGCTCTTTCCGTTCTATTCTTGCCACAATTGTTGGTGATTTTAATATCCATGTGATGATGAATCCAGATGACCCTCCAGTACTTTAGTCTCTCAGTTCCTTGACACTGTCTGCTTCAGTGATCTCTCTCTCAATCCGGGTTCTCCCATTCAACCCAAGGTCACACGTTGACTTCTTGACTACCATGAACTACAATGCATCCACATAATCTCTATCTCAAGCGTCTCATTTTCTGAACACATCATTTTCTGAATACAGCATCTCCAGGATGAACCATCTACTAAAAAGTTTCACTTTGTCACTGCACAGTGCCACCTCTGCATTCTCATCTGCCTTCTCAGATAGCTTAAATTCCCTAGTCCCTCATCATCTTTCCCTGTGCTCTCCCCTGACTCCCTTGCCATAGTCTCCCTTTATCATCTTCATCTGGCAAAATCCCAACTCTACTTAAATCCAACTCTATCTACGCTTTTTTTTACTCCCACCCAGTCGAATGGACCTGGAGAAAAGTACATAGCATTGCCAACTTGTCTCACTTTAATTTCACTGAAACCAGAATCCTGTCTGTACCTTGCCACAGCCCAGCAGTACGTATCCAGCCACAGTACACGTAGCAGCTGATTCTCCTAGTCTCTTCTAGGCAATTATTTTCAACTGTTAAAAGATAAACTGAGGCATATTAAAAATTGACGAGTTTGAGCAAAACTCCATTCAAACTGGGCAGCATCCAATCTAGTAGATAGAAAAGAGCTCCAAGATGCTGCCCCAAATGGAAGACTTTCATAGGCACAAGGGAGCAGGAACAAGGAAGTTATACTAGGCAAAAAAATGAGGTTGGTTATTTCAAGGTTACTCTCCTGTAGGGGATGGCAGGGGTCTATCAAGCAGATTACCTAACTAATGCTGATCCGAAGATTCCTGATTGACCAGTTTAAAATTCCATTTCTGGGAGAGCTGAAAGTATAATTAGTTCTTGGTTTAGAGACATAGAGATTAGCATAAGTGACTCTATTTTGAATCTGTCATCTTTTTAACAATATCTTCACTTCTATTCTTAAGCCTCATTCTTGGCCGATGGCATTGCTTCTATTTATGTTATTTATTACTGTAAGATTTTTTAAAACTTTAATTCCATTATAGTTAACATACAGTGTTATGTTTCAGGTGTGCAATATATTGATTCAATTCGATATGTTATTCAGAGCTCATGATGATAAGTGTACTGTTAATCCCAAACACCTTTTTCACCCAACCCCCCACCCATCACCCCTCTGGTAACCATCAGTTTGTTTTGTATAGTTAAGTCTCTCTTCCTTTTTCTTTCTCAGTTTGTCTCTTTTTTCTTTAATTTGTTTTGTTTCTTAAATTCCATATATGCATGAATTCATACGGTATTTTCTGACTTATTTCACTCAGCATTATACTGTCTAGATTCATCCATGTTGTTACAGGTGGCAAGATTTCATTTTTATGGTTGAGTAATATTTCATTGTATAGTATACCACTTCTTCTTTATCCATTTATCTATCCATGGACACTTGGACTGCTTCCATAATTCGGCTACTGTAAATAATGCTGCAGTAAACATAGTGGTGTGTATATCTCTTCGAATTAATGTTTTCATTTTCTCTAGGTAAATACCCAGTAGTGAAATTACTAGATGATAGGGTAGTTTGGTTCTTTAATTTTTTAAGAAACCTCCATATTACCTTCTACAGTGGTTGCACCAGTTTGCAGTCCCACCAACAGTGTAAGAGGGTTCCTTTTTCTCCACATCCTTGCCAACACTTGTGTTTTTGATTTTAGCCATTCTCTCAGGTGTGAGGTGATATTTCGTTTTGGTTTTGATTTGCATTTCCCTAATGATGAGTGATGTTGAACATCTTTTCATGTGACTGCTGGCCATGTGTATGTCTTCTTTGGAGAAATGT
Source organism: Callorhinus ursinus (assembly GCF_003265705.2). NCBI lineage: Eukaryota > Metazoa > Chordata > Mammalia > Carnivora > Otariidae > Callorhinus > Callorhinus ursinus. The sequence continues at coordinate 27,894,726 of NW_027397082.1, forward strand.
CTACTCATGTCTTTTGCCCATTTTTAATTGGATTATTTGTTTTTTGGATGTTGAGTAGTATCAGTTCTGTATATATTTTGGATACTGACCCTTTATTCAATAGGTCTTTTACACATATTTTCTCCCATCCTCTAGGTAGTCTTTTAGTTTTGTTGATTGTTTCCTTTGCTGTGCAGAAGCTTTTCATTTTAATGTAGTCCCAATAGTTTACATTTTGTTTTTCTTTCCCTTGCCTGAGGAGACCTATCTAGAAAAATGTGGCTACAGCTGATGTCAGAGAAATGACTGTGTTCTCTAGGATTTTTGTGGTTTCAGGTCTCACTTTTAGGTCTTTAATCCATTTTGAGTTTATTTTTCTCCTTGTTTTGCCACACTCTTGGTTTTCCTCCTACCTTGTTGACTGGTCTATACAAGTCTCCTTTTCTGGTTCCTTCTCATCTCCCTGATCTATAAACATTGGTATTTGACTTTGTTACTCTCTTGATGATTGCATTCAGTCTTGGGGCTTTAAAGAATATATACCCTGATCAAGTTCACATTTTATCTTAAGCTGCATCTCTTCTGTGAACTCAAAAATTGAATCTACCTATTTGAAATATCAAATACCTTTTACTATTAAGTTGCCTACAACAAGCTACATCCTCTGGGATTTCTTATGCCCTTCATTGTTTTCTATAGAATTTATTACCATCTGATAAATATTTTATTTTCTCATATATGCAGAGGGATAATTACATTTATTGCCCTAGTAAAGAAGGTTTATGTGAGCAAAAAGGTTTTATTTCTTTTTAAATTTATATCCTTCATATCTTAACTAGTTCTTGGCATATAATGGTCACACAGTAAATACTTGTTGAATGACTAAGCAAAAGGTTGTCACTCTAATTGGGGGAAAAGGGTAAATTAAAATAATTAGTTTTTCATTCCACTGCATAGGTGTGTATTCTCAACAATACACTTTACAAACTCAATTTTTTACTTCATTCATATGAGCATATTTGTATAGGAATCAGAATCAGAAATTTTAGCCCTCCTGTCAATCATTCTCAATTTCCTACTGATAAGAATTAGTAATCTTAATTCTTCATTCAAGGTCTCTTCTTAAAGGAGAGCAGTGCTTATTATCATGTGGACAAATATTCCTGTTGTGGCATTTATTTTAGATCATGTTGGTATATTTCTGGTAATAGTCCTCCTCTCCTTGGCTCAATTGGACAAAGTTCTAAGGTGTGTGTAGGCATCTAAAATACTGTATGGTTGATGTCTAGCAATCGTAAGTTTCAATAATTATCCAAAAGAAGCCTCACACAAGGAAGAGAAAATGAATGGGTTCTTCATCCGTTTTTTCTTTCATTCACTCACTCAGTAGGTTAGTTTTCAGAGCCTGCTGTGCTCATTCACCATTGGTGATACTGGCTGGGTTCCACAGTCCTACATTTAAGGATCAGAAAACCCCAGTTTTAATCCCAACTCTGATACTTTCTCTTTGTGCATGCTATGGTTCCCAGTTCCACTCTCTGTTCCCTATACGAGGGTTATAGTCCCCCTACGCCCCACAACAGTCTTGGACATGTGATTTGCTTTAGCCAATGAAATTTCAGAAGAACGTAGGGCGCTAAACTCCAGCAAAAGCTTTTTAAGAGCTACAGTGGGGTTCTAATTACTGCCATTTTACCTCTGCCATGCACATGAGACAGGGCTGCTGGAGATAAGAGACAACGGTTGTATCTATGAGTGAGAAATAAACACTTGTGGTAATCCACTGAAATTTGGGTTTACTCTATAGCATGACTTAGTGGCTTTGGACAAGTGTCATCGTTTCTCATTTGTATACTGGGGACAATAATATCTTCCTTATCTATCTCAGAGAGTTATGGAGAAGAGCAAATGAGAAATATATGTGTGAGAAGTTTCACGAAATTCTATGCTGTGTACATTATTGTTGGAGCTCCCATTCTATGCTATTCCGAGATCTAGAGCCATCCATGTCTTTTTGTCCCCGCACACCAGTCTTTTGATGGAAATAGAATACTTGAGACATTTTGCATGGACAAGTTAGACTTCCCTCATTCTTGTTTACTTAAATCGGCTGATATTTAGATAATTAATGAAGGATATTAGACACAGAAACCATATCCTTGAGACTTAATTCCTTCAAGATGATGCCAGCCTCACTTCTCTGCCCACACACACTTATGACATAAATCTCACATTTCTCTTCTCGTTCCCCTTGCTGTCGCACCATGTTGCATTGACAGGATTTCTAGTTTGCCTCTTATGTCTTAGAACTCTGAGTTAACTTGATAGGGATCCTGAGGAGCATAGGGATCCAGGGGACATGAGTGGCAGAGGCTGCCCATTGCTGAGTTAGTGTGGACACAAGGTTAAGTGCTGTCTCACATGGCTATCCCCACTTCCCTAACAGAGGAAATGCATGTCCATGGTCTGGGAGGAAATGTTGCACACTGAGATCATTGGGCTAGTACTTGTGGTTGGGGAGGCATATATATACGTCTCCTTAATCTTCACAAACTTACCATGTGCTGTCGTTATTCCCATTTTGCAAATGAGAAAACTGAGGCTCAGTATGGTGAAGTTTCTTGTACAAATTGGTGAAGGCCAAAAGCAGTTCCATAACCCAAGGCTTCCCACTCCAAACTCCTATGTCTTTTCTATCTTATGTTTTATTTAGACATTTCATTTTATATGTGGAATCCTAGAAAATACAAAGCTAAGTGCTAATTTTGGCCATGGCATTTAAACACCTTATTCTTTAGCATGTAAATGAATTCAGCTTCAGCAAGAACCCCTAAATATGGTTTTGTGGCCTGGGATTTGAGGAGCAGGCAGAGAAGTTTGGGTGGTGATTATGATTCCAGTTAATGGTTTCTGATGAGCACTGGCTGTTGTATGTTAAGTGTTGAGAGTAACGAGCAATGCCCAATGTGGTGGATAGGCTACATCAGTATCTACTGATTCCTTAGCCCCATGTGTATTCAGAGATTTGGGGAAAACCTGGATTTTAAGCTACCCAAGTGATCCTACTATGTACAGGTTTGGGAACAACTAATACATGAAAGGCTATATTAGGAAGAAGAGCTGTGATTATATTTATTCTGTACCTATTATGTTTCAAGGACAGTGTTAAGTGCTAAGGAAAATTCTAAAAACAAAGAGAAAAGGTGTTTGTCCTTAAAAGATACTTTTTTTAAAGATTTTATTTATTTGAGAGAGAGAGACAGAGCACAAGAGGGGCGAGGGGCAGAGGGAGAGGGAGAAGCAGACTCCCCACTGAGTGGTGGAGCCCGAAGTGGGGACCGATCCCAGGACCCTGAGATTGTGACCTGAGCCGAAGTCAGACACTTAACCAACTGAGCCACACAAACACCCCTTAAAAGATACTTACTAACAACACAGGAAACAGCAGGTGTTGGCGAGGATGCAGATAAAGGGGAATTCTCTTACACTGTTGGTGGGAATGAAGACTAGTGCAGCCACTCTGGAAAATAGTATGGAGGTTCCTCAAAAAGTTAAAAATAAAACCACCTGATGATCCAGCAATTACACTACTAGGTATTTACCCAAAGGATACATAAATCATAATTTGAAGGGATACCTGCACCCCAATGTTTATAGCAGCATTATTATGAAAAGAGCCCAAATGTCTATCTACTGATTGATGGATAAAAAAGAAGTGGTATATATACAATGAAAGGTTACTCAGCCATAAAAAAGAATGAAATCTTGCCATTTGCAACAGCGTGGATGGAGCTAGAAAGTATTATGCTAAGCAAAACAGGTCAGTCAGAGAAAGACAAATACCATATGATTTCATTCATATGTGGAATTTAAGAAACAAAACAAAGGAAAATAGGGGGGATGGAGGAAAACTAAGAAATAGACTCAACTATAGAGAGCAAACTGATGGTTATCGGAGGGGAGGTGGGTGGGGGAGATGGCTTAAGTAGGTGATGGGGATTAAGGAGGGTACTTGCGATGAGCACTGGGTGTTGTATGTTGTATGTTAAGTGTTGAATCACTAAATTCTACCGTTGAAATTAATATTACACTGTATGTTAACTGGAATTTAAATACAAAATTTAAAAGAAAAAACATAATAAAACAGTAAGATGACTTGTGCACTGTATAGGTCAGACATTAAATTCTACAGAGATTAAGAAAATTTAGTTTGTCAGACTAAGGTATATGCAAATTAAAAAGATAAATTGGAGTAGCCTAAAAATGCTCATTGCTTTTTTAATTCTAAAATTTGTAATCCAAACCTCTAATTTTTTTTTAAAGATTTTATTTATTTGATGGAGAGAGACGTGGTGAGAGAGGAAACACAAGCAGGGGGAGCAGAGAGGGAGAAGCAGGCCTCCCACCAAGCAGGGAGCCCGATGTGGGGCTCCATCCCAAGACCCTGGGACCATGACCTGAGCCGAAGGCAGACGCTTAACAACTGAGCCACCCAGGTGCCCCCAAACCTCTTATTGTTTTAAGAAAGGATTGGCTTAAACATTTTTTAGAAGATTCTCATTCCGCATTAATAGTGATTTCCTATAGAAAATTCATTATAATTTAAAATATATTTTCATCTTGCATTTGAATAAAGAGATATACCCAAGGAACCTCAACCACTTCTCAAAGAGGATTGCAGTAGTCATTTATAACTAAGAAATGTTTTAACATTTCAGATTCATGACAAGTCCTTATCAACAGAGTTTATTGATTTATACTATAATTCTAAAGAGGAATTGATTTGACTCAGTCTTTCTTGACATGTGACAAAATATGTCTTTTATAATTTACTTGATAAAGAAAAACATTTTAAGAACAGAGAAACAGAATTCTAAACTTGGTTGGAAATATTTATGTCACTGAGCCTTATTCTGAGTGACCAGAACTCAATCAATACAACTTCAGAAAAGAAAATCCTTCCCTAAATCTACTATGATTAAAATAAGGGGCTTTTGACCTACTTCTTACAAAATTGCAACCCACATCTCTGGAGACTGGTTGTAAAAACTCATGACCAGAGAGTTCCAGTGTGGTCATGAAGCGTCCCCCCCTTTTTTTTAAGAACTTAAATCAACAGAATTGGTTATAAACCCCAAGAAAAAATTGAGTCATGGAAAGTAAGAGCCAGAAGTCTGCATTTTCTTATGAATTCATTTAATAAGAAACAAGAGTAGTGAGAGGAATTGAGTTCTTGATCTGAAATTTTTTCCCTACTATGGTATTATGTTAACCAGTCATGATAGTTGATTGGAGAATAGTCTTCCTTTACCAAGGACAGTTATTTCCTCCTACCTTTCAGAAGGAACACACTTGGAGTGGAGAAGGATGGAGGGACTCCCACCTCTCCAGCCAGAGAAACTAAATCTATCCTGCTGAACCATGAGGTGACAGATGGCTCTTACGGAATAGTGCCACTTTTTGTATTGACAAAAGCTAGAATGTGACTATGAGAGTGGGTGGTAGAAAAATGGTGGAGTAAGGACTAGTAAGAGGAAATTACACACTAAAGAACCAAGGTGCTAGATTGGATGTTAAAGTCACCAAAATCAGAGTAGGCACAATTGGTTGGAATGAAGATTCCCCCTTCCTATGTCCACATGGTAAGCAGCGCCATTATATTCACTTAACTATTTATGTTATCTTTTGTTTTATTTTTGCCCCAGAGTTTTCCCCACCTGGTCTTTCCTGCTGCTAAATTCATGTTACTGGAAACCATATTTTGACATCCCTTATTCAAAACCTATCATGGCCTCTTATTATTCATAGGACTAAGAAAAAAAATGTTACTCTGCATTTCTAGATCTCCTGAAATACTTCTGAAACCCATCCACCATATCTATATTGGTTTTCCTCTCTATTCTCTTATCCTGCTAATGTTTCTTTAGAACTGGGCAATGCACATAGTAGACCCTCAAAATTGTTGGCTCTGTGAATGAGTAAATGGTCAAGAAAGGCAGTAATAAAGATCTTAATTAAGATGATTCACTGGGAATTATTTTGGAGGAAAACTCTACAGAGATTAGTGTGTTGCTGACTCAATATGATAGGAAAAACTGTGGTAGTACAGAATCTGTTCTCCAGTATTTTGATTTTTTTTTCCTTTTCCAGGTCATAGCCCTGGACAAAATGCCAACAGACACTTCTCTACTACAAAACTACTATTTCCTTTTACTCCTACCTGTTGATTCACAGGTAGGCTTTCCATAAAGGGCTAAAGACTGGTTTGTTCAGTTCCAAGGAACTTGTCTCTTAATTCTCACCCCTACATTTTTTTAAAAATCTCAGTCTCAACCTCCTGTGTCCCGTAGTTCCACATACTTCCTCTCTCGATATACATATGCAGTCTCTGGGATTGTGCATTTGGTCCGGTTAGACTTGTCACATTGACTGTCAGTAATTCCTGGCTAAGAAGAATTTAGCATATTCTTATGCCACTATACCTGATGATTCTTCTTTGAAGGGGGTGGTAACTGCTTTACCTTAATCCTCAAACTACTTTAGGATGGTTTTTCAATTAAACATGAAATGTTTATTTTTTCTGATTATAATTTTTATCTATTTCTATGTTCATTGTAGAAAATTAGGAAAACACCAAGAGTACAAAACAACCTTATTAGGGCACCTGGATGTCTCAGAAAAGTGTGTGATTCTTGATCTCAGGGTCGAGAGTTCGAGCCCCACATTGGGGATAGAGATTACTTAAATGAATAAGTAAATAAAAACTTAAAAAGAGGCGAAGGGAGAAAGATGGTGGAGGAGCAGGAGACCTGGATTTCCTCTGGCCTCAGGAATTCAGCTGGATAAGGATCAAACCATTCTGAACACTTACAAACTCAACAGGAGATCGAAGAAAAGAATAGCAGCAACTCTCTGAACAGAAGCGCGACCACTTACTGGAAGGTAGGGCGTGCGGAGAAGTGAATCCGAGGCAATATTCAGGAGGATAGACGGCGGCGGAGGGGGCCTCCTTCCACCACTTCTGGCAAGTGATAGAGCCGCGCAGCACAAAATCGGAACTTTTAGAAGTCGGCTCCGCTGAGCGACGTCGCTCCAGTGGCTAAGCTGGGGGTGGAACCCTACAGGACAGTGTGGTCTCAGGACACACTACAGGGATCTGCTGGGTTTGGAGACTCCACATGGGGTCGTGGGCCAGAGATAGAAACACTCGGTCACAGGGTGGGTGAGCACGGAGTGCGGCCGGAGACCTGGGAGACAGCAGTGACTGACTGCTTTTCTCTGGGGGCGCACTGAGGAGCGGGGCACTGAGTTCTTGGCTCCTCTGGGGTGGAGATTGGCAAAATCACTCTCGTCCTCCAAGACCATACAGAAAGCTCACAGGGAACAAAATCTCCCGAGAGCAAACCTGAGCAGATTGCTTGGCCCGGCCCAGCAAGTGCAGGGAAATTCTGCCTCCGCAAAGACATTTGGGAACCACGGCAACAGGCCACTCCCCCAGAAGATCACTAAGAACAGCCAGCCAAGACCAAGGTTACTGATCGATGGGAACGGGAGAACTCCAGCGCTAGGGGAATAGAATTCATTCTATTCATGCACATAGAATTCATTGCTTTTTTACCATGATTCATTAGTCTTTCAAAGTTAATTTTTTTAACTGTCTTTTTTTTTTTGAATTTTACTTTTTCCCTTTTTCAACCAACACCTTATCAATCCTTTTTTTAAAAAAATTTTTTATTTTTTATTTTTATAGTCATATTCTATCCCTTCATAATAGTTACCCTTATTTTTGGAATAAATATATAAGTTGTTCTCTCCTTAAAATTTTGAGATACAGTTTCTTCTAACATATCAAAATATACCCTAGGCTCTACTGTATGACTTTGTTCTAGTCTCCTGCCTGATCGCATTCTCTCCCCTTTTTTTTCTTTTTTTCTTTCTTTTTTTTAATCCTCTTCTTTCTTTTTTCAAACACATTCTTATCAATTCCTTTTTTAAAATTTTTGGTAATTTTCATCTTTACAGTCATATTCCATCCCTTCATCGTATCAACCCTTATTTTGTACATATTTAAGTCTTTCTTTCTTTAAAAATTTAGGAGGCACTTTTTCTAATGGACCAAAATACACCCAAAATCTAGTGTGTGGCACTGATCTATGCACCAACCTGATCGTATTTGATCATATTCTGTTTTTATTGCTTTCTTCAGTTTTTGTTTGTTTTTATCGTTTTCTTTTTCCTTTTTTTCTCTTTTTTCTTTCTTTCCCTTTCTTTTCCCCTAGATTCAGGTCTTTACTGATTTGTTTAGAATATGTTTTCTGGGACGTTGTTATCCTGTTAGCATTTTGTTCTCTCATTCATCTATTCTCCACTGGACAAAATGACAAGACGAAAAAAATCATCTCGACAAAAAGAACAAGAGGTAGTACCGTCTGCCAGGGACCTACTCAATACGGACATTAGTACGATGTCGGACCTAGAGTTCAGAATCATGATTTTAAAGATACTAGCTGGGCTTGAAAAAAGCATGGAAGTTATTAGAGAACCCCTTTCTGGACAAATAAAAGAACTAAAATCTAACCACGTCAAAATCAAAAAAGCTATTAATGAGGTGCAATCAAAAATGGGGGCACTAACTGCTAGGATAACTGAGGCAGAAGAGAGAATCAGCGATATAGAAGACCAAATGATGGAAAATAAAGAAGCTGAGAAAAAGAGAGATAAACAACTACTGGATCACGAGGGCAGAATTCGAGAGATAAGCGATACCATAA
>NW_027397082.1:27903485-27905614 GCF_003265705.2 Callorhinus ursinus
ACTTCCCTAATGTGGGGAAGGAAACAGGCATCAAAGTCCAGGAGGCACAGAGAACCCCTCTCAAAATCAACAAAAATAGGTCAATACCCTGACATCTAATAGTAAAACTTACAAGTCTCAGAGACAAAGAGAAAATCCTGAAAGCAGCTTGGGAGAAGAGATATGTAACCTATAATGGTAGAACATGAGACTGGCAACAGACCTATCCACAGAACCTGGCAGGCCAGAAAGGACTGGCATAATATCTTCAGACCACTAAACGAGAAAAATATGCAGCCAAGAATACTATATCCAGCTAGGCTGTCATTGAAAATAGAAAGAGAGATAAAAAGCTCCCAGGACAAACAAAAACTAAAGGAAATTGCAATCACAAAACCGGCCCTCCAAGAATTATTGAAACGGGTCCTCAAAGCAAAGAGAGAGCCTAAAAGCAGCATAGACCAGAAAGGAACACAGACAGTATACAGTAACAGTCACCTTACAGGCAATACAATGGCACAAAATTCATATCTTTCAATAGTTACCCTGAACGTAAATGGGCTAAATGCCCCAATCAAAAGACACAGGCTATCAGATTGGATTAAAAAACAAGACCCATCCATATGCTGTCTGCATGAGACTCATTTTAGACCCAAAGACACCCCCAACATTGAAAGTGAGGGGGTGGAAAACCATTTACCATGCTAATGGACACCAAAAGAAAGCTGGGGTGGCAATCCTGATATCAGACAAATTAGATTTTAAAACAAAGACTGTAATAAGAGATGAGGAAGGATACTATATCCTACTTAAAGGGTCTATCCAACAAGAAGATCTAACAATTGTAAATATCTATGCCCCTAACATGGGAGAAGCCAATCATATAAGGCAATTCATAACAAAAGCAAAGAAACACATCGACAACAATACAATAATAGTGGGGGACTTTAACAGCGCCCTGACTGAAATGGACAGATCATCTAAGCAAAAGATCAACAAGGAATAAAGACTTTAAATGAAACACTGGACCAAATGGACTTCACAGACATATTCAGAACATTCCATCCCAGAGCAACAGAATACACATTCTTCTCGAGTGCCCATGGAACATTCTCCAGAATAGATCACATCCTAGGGCACAAATCAGGTCTCAACAGGTACCAAGAGATTGGGATTATTCCCTGCATATTTTCCGACCACAATGCTTTGAAACTAGAACTCAATCACAAGAGGAAAGTCAGAAAGAACTGAAATACATGGAGGCTAAAGAGCATCGTGCTAAAGAATAAATGGGTCAACCAGGATATTAAAGAAGAATTTAAAAAATTCATGGAAACCAATGAAAATGAAAACACAACTGTTCAAAATCTTTGGGATACAGCAAAGGCAGTCCTGAGAGAAAGTATATAGCAATACAAGCCTTTCTCAAGGAACAAGAAAGGTCTCAAATACACAACTTAAACCTACACCTAAAGGAGCTAGAGAAAAAAACAGCAAATAAAGCCTAAACCCAGCAGGAGAAGAGAAATAATAAAGATCAGAGCAGAAACCAATAAAACAGAAACCAAAAGAAGAGGAGAACAGATCAACGAAACTAGGAGGTGGTTCTTTGAAAGAATTAACAAGATTGATAGACCCCTGGCCAGACTTATCAAAAAGAAAAATGACTCAAATCAGCAAAAAAATGAACGACAGAGGAGCGATCACAACCAACACCAAAGAAATACAAACAATTATAAGAACATATTATGAGCAACTCTATGCCAGCAAATTAGATAACCTGGAAGAAATGGGTGCATTCCTAGAGATGTATCAACTACCAAAATTGAACCAGGAAGAAATAGAAAACCTGAACAGACGTATAACCACTAAGGAAATTGAAGCAGTCATCAAAAATCCCAACAAATAAAAGCCCAGGGCCAGATAGCTTCCCAGGGGAATTCTACCAAACATTTCAAGAAGAATTAATACCTATTCTCCTGAAACTGTTCCAAAAAAATAGAAATGGAAGGAAAACTTCCAAACTCATTTTATGAGGCCACTATTACCTTGGTCTCAAAACCAGATAAAGACCCCATCAAAAAGGAGAATTACAGACCAATATCCTTGATGAACATGGATGCAAAAATTCTCACCAAAATACTAGCCAA
>NW_027397082.1:27905714-27906690 GCF_003265705.2 Callorhinus ursinus
TGGAAGGAAAACTTCCAAACTCGTTTTATGAGGCCACTATTACCTTGTTCTCAAAACCAGATAAAGACCCCATCAAAAAGGAGAATTACAGACCAATATCCTTGATGAACATGGACGCAAAAATTCTCACCAAAATACTAGCCAGTAGGATCCAACAGTACATTAAAAGGATTATTCACCATGACCAAGTGGGATTCATCCCTGCGCTGTGAGGTTGGTTCAACATCCGCAAATCAATCAACGTGTTACAATACGTTAACAAAAGAAAGAACAAGAATCATATGATCCTCTCAATAGATGCAGAAAAAACATTTGACAATGTGCAGCATCGTTTCTTGAGCAAAACTCTTCAGAGTATAGGGATAGAGGGTACATACCTCAGTATTATAAAAGCCGTCTATGAAAAACCTACAGCGAATATCATTCTCAATGGGGAAAAACTGAGAGCTTTCCCCCTGAGGTCAGGAACGTGGCAGGGATGTCCACTCTCACAACTGCTATTCAACATAGTATTAGAAGTCCTAGCCACAGCCATCAGACAACAAAAAGAAATCGAAGGCATCCAAATCGGCAAAGAGGAAGTCAAACTCTCACTCTTTGCAGATGATATGATACTTTATGTGGAAAACCCAAAAGACTCCACCCCAAAACTGCTAGAACTCATACAGGAATTCAGTAAAGTGGCAGGATATAAAATCAATGCACAGAAATCAGTGGCATTCCTATATACCAACGACAAGACAGAAGAGAGAGAAATTAAGGAGTCGATCCCATTTACAATTGTACCCAAAACCATAAGATACCTAGGAATAAACCTGACCAAAGAGGCAAAGGATCTGTACTCTGAGAACTATAAAATACTTCTGAAAGAAATTGAGGAAGACACAAAGAAATGGAAAAACGTTCCATGCTCATGGATTGGAAGAACAAACATTGTGAAGATGTCAATGCTACCTAGAGCAATCTCCACATTCAA
>NW_027397082.1:27916690-27920209 GCF_003265705.2 Callorhinus ursinus
TTGTCAAATGCTTTTTCTGCATCTATTGAGAGGATCATATGATTCTTGTTCTTTCTTTTGTTAATGTATTGTATCACGTTGATTGATTTGCGGATGTTGAACCAACCTCGCAGCCCAGGGATGAATCCCACTTGGTCATGGTGAATAAACCTTTTAATGTACTGTTGGATCCTATTGGCTAGTATTTTGGTGAGAATTTTTGCATCCATGTTCATCAAGGATATTGGTCTGTAATTGTTTTGATGGGGTCTTTGGTTTTGGGATCAAGGTAATGGTGGCCTCATAAAATGAGTTTGGAAGTTTTCCTTCCATTTCTATTTTTTGGAACAGTTTCAGGAGAATAGGTATTAATTCTTCTTGAAATGTTTGGTAGAATTCCCCTGGGAAGCCATCTGGCCCTGGGCTTTTGTTTGTTGGGAGATTTTTGATGACTGCTTCAATTTCCTTAGTGGTTATAGGTCTGTTCAGGTTTTCTATTTCTTCCTGGTTCAGTTTTGGTAGTTGATACATCTCTAGGAATGCACCCATTTCTTCCAGGTTATCTAATTTGATGGCATAGAGTTGCTCATAATATGATGTTATAACTGTTTGTATTTCTTTGGTGTTGGTTGTGATCTCTCCTCTTTCATTCATGATTTTGTTGAATTGGGTCATTTTTCTTTTTGATAAGTCTGGCCAGAGGTTTATCAATCTTATTAATTTTTTTTAAGATTTTATTCATTTGTTAGAGAGAGCGTGGGCGAGAGAGAGAGAGTGAGCAAGGGTATAAGCAGGCGGAGCTGCAGGCAGAGGGAGAAGCAGGCTCCCCGCTGAGCAAGGAGCCTGAGGCGGGACTCAACCTCAGGGCCCTGGGATCATATCCCGAGCCGAAGGCAGAGGCTCAACCGACTGAGCCACCCAGGCGTCCCTCTTGTTAATTCTTTCACAGAACCACCTCTTAGTTTTGTTGATTTGTTCTCCTGTTCTTTTGGTTTCTATTTCATTGATTTCTGCTCTGATCTTTATTATTTCTCTTCTCCTGCTGGGTTTAGGCTTTATTTGCTGTTTTTTCTCTAGCTCCTTTAGGTGTAGGGTTAGGTTGTGTATTTGAGACCTTTCTTATTTCTTGAGAATGTCTTGTATTGCTATATACTTTCCTCTTAGGACTGCCCTTACTGCATCCCAAAGATTTTGAACAGTTGTGTTTTCATTTTCATTGGTTTCCATGAATTTTTTAAATTCTTCTTTAATATCCTGGTTGATCCATTTTTCTTTAGTAGGATGCTCTTTAGCCTCCATGTATTGGAGTTCTTTCCGACTTGCCTCTTGTGACTGAGTTCTAGTTTCAAAGCATTGTGGTCTGAAAATATGCAGGGAATAATCCCAGTCTTTTTTTTTTTAACTTTTTTTTAAAGATTTTTAATTTATTTATTCATGAGAGACAGAGACAGAGAGAGAGAGAGGCAGAGGGAGAAGCAGGCTCCCAAGGAGCAGGGAGCCCGATGCGGGACCCGATCCCAGGACCCTGAGATCATTACCAGAGCCGAAGGCAGTCGCTTAACCATCTGAGCCACCCAGGCGCCCAATCCCAGTCTTTTGGTACCGGTTGAGACCTGATTTGTGACCTAGGATGTGATCTATTCTGTTGAATGTTCCCGGCACTTGAGAAGAATGTGTATTCTGTTGCTTCGGGATGGAATGTTCTGAATATGTGTGTGAAGTCCATTTGGTCCAGTGTGTCATTTAAAGTCCTTATTTCCTGTTGATCTTTTGCTTAGATGATCTGTCCATTTCAGTCAGGGGGGTGTTAAAGTCCCCCACTATTACTGTATTGTTGTCAATGTGTTTCTTTGCATTGTTATTAATTGCCTTAAATAATTGGCTGCTCCCATGTTAGGGGCATAGATATTTACAATTGTTAGATCTTCTTGTTGCATAGACCCTTTAAGTAGGATATAGTATCCTTCCTCATCTCTTATTACAGTCTTTGTTTTAAAATCTAATTTGTCTGATATAAGGATTGCCACCCCAGCTTTCTTTTGGTGTCCCTTACCATGGTAAATGGTTTTCCACCCCCTCACTTTTACTGTGGGTGTATCTTTGGGTCTAAAATGAGTCTCATGCAGACAGCATATCGATGGGTCTTGTTTTTTAATCCAATCTGATAGCCTGTGTCTTTTGATTGGGGCATTTAGCCCATTTACATTCAGGGTAACTATTGAAAGATATGAATTTTGTGCCATTGTATTGCCTGTAAGGTGACTGTTACTGTATACTGTCTGTGTTCCTTTCTGGTCCATGCTGCTTTTAGGGTCTCTCTTTGCTTAGAGGACCCCTTTCAATATTTCTTGTAGGACTGGTTTTGTGTTTGCAAATTCCTTTAGTTTTTGTTTGTCCTGGAAGCTTTTTATCTCTCCTTCTATTTTCAATGACAGCCTAGCTGGATATAGTATTCTTGGCTGCATATTTTTCTCGTTTAGTGCTCTGAAGATATCATGCCTGTCCTTTCTGGCCTGCCAATCTCATGTTCTACCATTATAGGTTACATATCTCTTCTCCCTAGCCGCTTTCAGGATTTTCTTTTTGTCTCTGAGATTTGTAAGTTTTACACTTAGATGTCAGGGTGTTGACCTATTTTGTTGCTTTTGAGAGGGGTTCTCTGTGCCTCCTGGATTTTGATGCCTATTTCCTTCCCACATTAGGGACGTTCTCTGTTATTATTTGCTCCAGTATACCTTCTGGCCCTCTCTCTTTCTTCTTCTTCTGGGATCCCAATTATTCTAATGTTGTTTACCCTTATGGTATCGCTTATCTCTCGAATTCTGCCCTCGTGATCCAGTAGTTGTTTATCTCTCTTTTTCTCAGCCTCTTTATTTTGGTCTTCTATATCGCTGATTCTCTCTTCTGCCTCATTTATCCTAGCAGTTAGTGCCCTCATTTTTGTTTGCACCTCCTTAATAGCCTTTTTGTTTTTGACTTGGTTAGATTTTAGTTCCTTTATTTCTCCAGAAAGGGTCTCTCTAATAACTTCCATGCTTTTTTCAAGCCCAGCTAGTATCTTTAAAATCATGATTCTGAACTCTAGGTCCGACATCGTACTAATGTCCATATTGAGTAGGTCCCTGGCAGATGGTACTACCTCTTGTTCTTTTTGTTGAGGTGGTTTTTTTTCATCTTGTCTTTTTGTCCAGAGGAGACTAGATGAATGAGAGAACAAAATGCTAACAGGATAACAACGTCCCCAGAAAATTTACTCTAAAGAAATCAGTAAACACCTGAAACCAGGGGAAAATAAAGGGAAAGAAAGAAAAAAGAAAGAGGGAAAAAAAGGAAGAAAAAGAAAAAGATAAAAACTAACAAAACAGAACAAAGGAAAAAAACAGAATATGATCAAATATGATCAGGCTGGTGCATAGATTAGTGCCATACACTAGATTTTGGGTGTATTTTGGGCTGTTAGAAGGAAGTGCCTCCCAAAATTTTAAAGAAAGAAAGATTTATATATGTACAAAATAAGGGTTGATACAATGAAGGGATGGA
>NW_027397082.1:27920309-27951845 GCF_003265705.2 Callorhinus ursinus
TAGAATATGACTCTAAAAATGAAAAATAAAAATGTTTTTTTTAAAAAGGGATTTATGTTGGTTGAAAAAGGGAAAAAGAAAAATTCAAAAAAAAAAGAAAAAAGACAGTTAAAAAAATTAACTTTGAAAGACTAAAGAATCATGGTAAAAAAGCCATGAATACTATGTGCAGTATTCCCCTAGCGCTGGAGTTCTGCCATTCTCATTGATCAGTAAACTTGGTCTTGGCGGGCTGTTCTTGCTGATCTTCTGGGGGAGGGGCCTGTTGCCGTGGTTCCCAAATGTCTTTGCTGGAGGCGGAATTGCCCCGCCCTTGTCGGTCTGGGCTACGTAATCTGCTCGGTTTTGCTCTTGGGTCTTTTATTCCCTGCAAGCTTTCAGTCCTGCTTTGGAGGACAAGAGTGAAGATGACTGCCTCCCAATCTCCGCCCTCGAGGAGCTGAGAACTCGGGACCTGCTCCTCAATGTGCCCCCAGAGAAAAGCAGTCAATCACTCCCATCTCCCCAGTCTCTGGCCGCACTCCGTGCTCACCCGGGCTGTGACTGAGCATTTCTGTCTGTGGCACCCGACTCATTGTGGAGTCTCCAAACCCAGCAGATCCCTGTGGTGTGCTCCCATGCCGCTCCTCCCAGGTGAGGAAGGGGAGGCTCCCCGGATCTGCCACTTGTTGGGTCCCTGCTGGAGGAGCAGTGGCCCGACTGGGCTTCGGATCACAGTTTATGGCAACCCCGAGCTGAGAGCCCACGCCTCGGCTCCGTCTCTGCAGCCGGCTTCCCTGCTCCAATACCTGGGAGCTCTGCTGCACTCAGGCATCCCTGGTCTTCCTGTGACCCCGAGGGTCCTGAGACCACACTGTCGCGTGAGTGTTCCACCCACCGCTTAGCCACTGGAGCGACGTCCCTCAGCGGAGCCGACTTCTAAAAGGTCCGATCTTGTGCTCCGCGGCTCTATCACTTGCCAGAAGCAGCCGACGGAGGCCCCCTCCTGCGCCATCTATCCTCCCGAATATTGCCTCGGATTCACTTCTCCGCACATCCTACCTTCCAGAAAGTGGTCACTTTTCTGTTCAGAGAGTTGTTGCTATTCTTTTCTTCGATCTCCTGTTGAGTTCGTAGGTGTTCAGAATGGTTTCCTTAGGTGTTCAGAATGGTTTGATCCCTATCCAGCTGAATTCCTAAGACCAGACGAAATCCAGGTCTGACCTACTCCTCTGCCATCTTGCCCCACCCCCCACATCTTCTTTATCCATTCATCTATCAATGGACATCTTGGCTCTTTCCACAGTTTGGCTATTGTGGACATTGCTGCTATACACATCGGGGTGCACGTACCCCTTCGGATCCCTTCATTTGTATCTTTGGGGTAGATACCCAGTAGTGCAGTTGCTGGATCCTATGGTAGCTCTATTTTCAACTTCCTGAAGAACCTCCATACTGTTTTCCAGAGTGGTTGCACCAGCTTGCATTCCCACTGACAGTGTAGGAGGGCCCCCTTTCTCCACATCCCCGCCAACATCTGTCATTTCCTGACTTGTTAATTTTAGCCATTCTGACTGGTGTGAGGTGGTATCTCATTGAGGTTTTGATTTGGATGTCCCTGATGCCGAGCGAATTTGAGCACTTTTTCATGTGCCTGTTGGCCGTTTGGATGTCTTCTTTGGAAAAATGTCTGTTCATGTCTTCTGCCCATTTCTTGATTGGATTATTTGTTCTTTGGGTGTTGAGTTTGTTAAGTTCTTTATAGATTTTGGATACTAGCCCCTTATCTGATATGTCATTTGCAAATATCTTCTCCCAAATGGTGTTGGGAAAATTGGACAGCCACATGCAGAAGAATGAAACTGGACCATTTCCTTACACCACACACAAAAATAGACTCCAAATGGTTGAAAGACTTAAGTGTGAGACAGGTGTCCTTCAAAATCCTAAAGGAGAATACAGGCAGCAACCTCTTCGACCTCAGCCACAGCAACTTCTTCCTAGAAACATCGCCAAAGGCAAGGGAAGCAAGGGCAAAAATGAACTATTGGGACTTCAAGATAAAAAGCTTTTGCACAGCAAAAGAAACAGTCAACAAAACCAAAATACAACCGACAGAATGGGAGAAGATATTTGCAAGTGACATATCAGATAAAGGGCTAGTATCCTTAGCACTATTTCTAATTCATCTACTATATTGGGGGCCATATTGAATTTTAAAGGACAAAACTTAGCATTAGAAAACCTTAGCCTTGATTACAATCTACTACTCAGCGGTTCTGTGTCTCTGAGTTACATAATCTCTATTAGCCTCATATTTATTCATTTCTATTTCTAAACTTTCTCACTAGATTAAAAATTAAATTCTTGCAATTCTCTATTACAAATTGTAAAACTACATTTTATTTTTTTATCTACAAACATATTTTAATTAATATTCTTTATTGAATTTCCAATCATGGACACCCTGTTCAAAATACTGACCAGCATTTGTTTTTCATTCATTCACTGAACTAATACTTATTGATCAGCTTTCATATGCCAATTTCACTCATACAAATCTCTACTCTCTTCTTGAGAGTAAATTTTAGAGCCAGGGTAGGTGAAGATAAGAAAAGCACCCGTTATCATTCTACTTCAGAATCACTACACGTGGAAAAATTTGTTTTGTGTCTCTATGAGATTAAATATCTGAATAAAAATATAAAAACATTAATTCCTTATCTACATGTTTTAAATGTTTTTAGTTTTTATCCAGATCATCTACATGATTATCCACATGATTTTACCCAATTCTCTTTTTTGCAGCCAATGACCATCTAAGGTCTGTAGGCATAGCTAATGCGCTGACACTTTGAAAACCATATGATAAATAAAATTGGTCCATTGTGGTCTTTGTAAGATGCCCCAAATATCCAGAGCCTCAGCAAGATCAACCAGCCAGTTGGGCTACCACATCAACTGATTGAGATTGTGGAGCAATTTTATGAGCTCTGTGTGGATCATATGTTGTATAACTGAAAACAGCAGCTGCTAATTGGTCTACCTTGGTCATTCAGCCTTAGATAAGAAAGCACATACAAATCAGCATGTTCATGTTGTTACCACGGAGACCATTCTGTTAAATGGATATCTTGAAAGATACTGATCGTAAGACTGTATGTTGTTTGAAAAACTTGAGTAGTAAAACATATGTTTGTATCACAGATTTGGTATCACTGGGAGTTGAGTTATGTCCCTAATGTGTGGCCAGATGTTTTATATCTTTTCATAAAGCAGAAAGTCTGCTACACTGGCATTTCTTGTTTACGAATATTAGCATACATATGTTTCAACAGAATATTTTTAATTGGTTTCATGTAGTTGTTTGTACTGAGGGAAGAATCTCTGCAACCTATCGACCAAATCTCTGAAATATTATTGTATATACAAAATTCAACATCTTAAAAAATTCTTATTTTTTATATTTTATTGAGATATAATTGACATACAATGTGTAAGTTTAAGGTGTATGGTGTGTTGATACATTATATGTTACATTATACATTATTTGTTACAGTATGATTACCCCCATAGCATTAGCAAACACCTCTATTATGTCACATAATTATCACTTTTTTGTGGTGAGAACTTTTAAGATCTAGTCTCTCAGCAGCTTTGAAGTATGTGTTGCAGTACTGTCCACTATCATCACTATGCTCTGCATTAGATCTCTAGAACTTCTAACTACAAGTTTGTACCCTTTGACCAACATCTCCCTAATTGCCCCAGTGCTCAGCCTCTGGCAACCACTATTGTACTCTCTGCTTCTACGAGTTTGGCTTTTTTAGATTCCACATATACATGATATCATACAGTGTTTGTCATTCTCTGTCTCACTTCTTCCACTTAGCACAATGGCCTCAATGTCCATATTTTGGCAAATAAGAGGATTTCCTTTTTTCTCATGATTAAATAATGTTCTGTTTTATATATATACACCACATTTTCTTTATCCATTCATCTTAGTTTGTTTACATATCTTGGTCATCTTGAGTAATGCTGCAGTGAATACGAGAGTACATATATCTTCTTGACATCTTGTTTTTATTTCTTTTAGATACATAAGCAGAAGTAGGATTGGTGGATTAAGTGGTAGTTTTATTTTTAATTTTTTGAGGAAACTTTATTCTGTATTCCATAGTGGCTCAGTTTATGTTTATATACTGAATCCTGCACATCCTCATCATCACTTGTTAGCTCTTATCTTCTTGATAGCTAGTCTAACAGGTATAAGATTGCATCTCATTGTTTTGATTGGTATTTCCCTGATGAGTGATGTTGAACATCTTTTCATGTATCTGTTGGCCATCTGTATACCTTCTTTGGAAAAACATCTATTCAGTTCCTCTGTCCATTTTTTAAGTTGTTGTTTTATTTTTGAGTTGTATGAGTTCTTTTTATATTGTGGATACTCAATCCTTATGTAATATACGGCTTGCCAGTATTTTCTCCATTTCCATAGGTTGCCTTTTCATCTTGTCGATAACTTCTTTTGCTGTGCAGAAGCTTTTTAGTTTGATAAGCCCCACTTGTTTGTTTTTTATTTTGTTGCTTGTGCGTTTGATGTTACATCCAAAAAAACATTGCCAAGACCAATGTGAAGGAGATTTTCCCTGTGTTTTCTTCAAGGATCTTTACAGTTTCAGATATTATGTTTAAATTTTAACCCATTTTGAGTTAATTTTTGTGAATGATGTAAGATACAGATGCAATTTCATTTTTTGGTATATGATTATCCAGTTTTCCCAACAACACTTATTAAAGAAACCATTCTTTTCCCAGTGAATATTCCTGGCTCTCATCAAATGTTAGTTAACTGTCTATATATGGCTTTATTTCTGGGCTTTCTGTACTGTTCCACATATTGGTATGTACAGGTCTATTTTTATGCCAGTACCATACTGTTTTTATTATGTTAATCACCACAACCTTTTTAATTATAATATCTTTATGGTGTAGTTTGAAATCAGGAAATGTGATGTCTCCAACTTTGTTTCCTTTCTCAAGATTGCTTTGGCTATTTGGGGTCTTATGTGGTTCCTTACAAATTTTAGGATTTTTTTTCCCTTTTTTCTTTTTTCTTTCCTTGAAGAACATATCTGATGTTGAGGACTTATGGTATCCTCATCATTTACTGTGGTTTTCCCTAGTGTATAAAAGCATTAATGCGTTATGATTAAATATTTTTGTGAATGTGATTTGTCTAATTTAGACAACTGTTTAAGTTGTCTAATGCAAAGAGTACAACTGAGAACAAGAATGAAAAGTATATTAAAATTAAGTGCTATGTGCCTATGTACCATATATGTTTTATTATTTTTTCACCATGATAAGTGATTTTTAAATCCCCATACCCTGTTTCCCCTATTCTCCGTCCACCTCCCCGCTGGTAACCATTAGTGTGTTCTCTATAGTTAAGAGTTTTTTCTTGGTTTGTCTCTCTTTTCTTTTTTTCCTTTGCTCATTTATTTCTTAAATTCCTCATATGAATGAAATCACATGGCATTCATCTTTCTCTGGTTGACTTATTTCCCTTAGTATTATACCCTCTAATTCTTTCCATTTGTTGCAAATGGCAAGATTTCATACTTTTTTATGGCTGAATAATATCCCATTTTATATATACCACTTCTTCTTTATCCATTACTCTATTGATGGACACTGGTACTGTTTGCATAATTTGGCTATTGTAAATAATGCTGCAATAAACATAAGGGTGCGTGTATCCCTTTAAATTAGCGTTTTTGTACTTTTGGGGTCAATACCCAGTAATGCAATTCCTGGATTATAGGGTAGTTCTATTTTTAATTTTTTTGAAGAACATCCATACTGCCTTCCACAGCGGCTTCACCTGTTTGCATTCCCACCAATAGGGTAAGAGGGTTCCTTTTTCTCCACATCCTTGCCAACACTTGTTTCTTGGTTTTGTTTGTTTGTTTGTTTGTTTGTTTTTTAGCCATTGTGACAGGTGTAAGGTGATATCTCATTGGGTTTTTTTTTATTAAAATTTTATTTTTAAGTAATCTCCATTACAACCCTGGGATCAAGAGTCATATGCTCCACTGACTGATGCAGCCAGGTGCCCCTCGTTGTGGTTTTAATTTGCATTTCCCTGATGATGAGTGATGTTAAATATTTTTTCATGTATCTGTTGGCCATCTGTATGTTGTCTTTGGAGAAATGTCTTATCATGTCTTCCCTCTGCCCATTTTTAAATTAGATTACTTGTTTTTTGGGTGTTGAGTTGTATCAGTTCTTTATATATTTTGGATACTAACCTTTTTTTTTTTAAAGATTATATTTATTTATTTGAGAGAGAGAGAAAATGAGAGAGAGCACATGAGAGGGGTTAGGATAAGAGGTAGAAGCAGACTCCCCGCCAAGCAGGGAGCCTGATGCGGGACACAATCCAGGGACTCCAGGATCATGACCTGAGCCAAAGCCTCAGGCAACTGAGCCACCCAGGCACCCTGGATAGTAACCTTTTATCAGATATGTCATTTGCAAATATTTTCTCCCATTCAATAGATTGCCTTTTAGTTTTGTTGTTTCCTTCACTATGTGGAAGCTTTTTATTTTGATGGAGACCCAGTAGTTTATATTTTGCTTTTCTTTCCCTTGCCTGAGGAGACCTGTCTAGAAAGATGGTGCTACAGCTGTTGTCAGAGAGGTCATTGCCTGTGCTCTCTTCAAAGATATGGTTTCAAGGCTCACATTTAGGTCTTTAGTCCATGTTGAGTTTATTTTTGTGTATAGTGAAAGAAAGTGGTCCAGTTTCGTTCTTTTGCATGTGGCTGTCCAGTTTTCCCAATGCCAGTTTTTGAAGAGACCGTCTTTTTTCCATTTTATATTCATTCCCCCTTTGTCAAAGATTAATTAACCATATAGTTGTGGGTTTATTTCTGGGTTTTATGTTCTATTCCATTGATCTATGTGTCTGTTCTAATGCCAGTACCATACTGTTTTAATTCCTGCCACTTTGTAATATAACTTAAAATCTGGAATTGGAATACTGCCAGTTTTGTTGTTCTTTTTTCAAGATTGCTTTGGCTTTTCAAGGTCTTTCGTGGTTCCATACAAATTTTAGGATTGTTTGTTCTAGTTCTGTGGAGAATCCTGTTGGTATTCTGATAGGGATTGTATTATATGTGTAGATTGCTTTGGGTAGTATAGCCATTTTAATAATACGTGTTTTTCCAACTCATGAGAATGGAATGTCTTTCCATTTCTTTGCATGATCTTGAATTTCTTTCATCAGTGTTCTAGATTTTTCAGAGTACAAGCCTTGCACCTCTTTGGTTAAGTTTATTCCTAGATATTTATTGTCTTTGACGCAATTGTAAATGAGATTGTTTTCTTAATTTCACTTTCTGCTGCTTCATTTATTAGTGTATAAGAATGCAACAGATTTCTGTACATTGATTTTGTATCCTCTGACTTTACTGAATTCATTTATCAGTTCTAGTTATTTTTTGGTGAAGTCTTTAGGATTTTCTATATATAGTATCCTGTCATCTGCACATAGTTTCACTTCTTCCTTATCAATTTGGATGCCTTTAGGGTTGTTTTGTATCTGTGAAAATGCCACTAGAATTTTGATAGGGATTGCATTGAAACTATAGATGGTTTGGGGTAGTATGATATTATAGCTTAATTTAATGTCTTCTCTGCATAGCTGCCCTTAACTCGTACTCTCAAGGTAAGTACCAGCAGTGCCTAGGGCTGTTTCTACATAGAAACAAGGAGGTTATTGCTGGTTACATATACTTCTAAGGGGAGCTCACTGCTACTAGTTCTCATTCCAACTAAAAATAATTGGCTCATCTATAAGGGCGAGTTGGGTCACAGTAGAAGGAATTTTTCCTTGATGAGAGGCTAGGGCAAGGATATAACTTATCATCCCGATGGGGTCAATTTTGAGAGGGAAAGAAGATGCAAAAATAATTAAAATTATGTGATGTTTCACATATGGACCAACCAATTTGTCGTATTGTATAAAGTAGTTCTATTCAAAATCTGTTTTCAAAAAAATGTTTTAAGTACATGGATAGAGGAAACTATACCATGCTAACACTAATTTTTAAAAAAGCAGATTAACTATATTCATTTCAGAAAGAGCAGACCTCAGATCAAGGAAAGCTATGGGGGGAAAGAAAGATATTACATAATGATAAAGGGGCCAGTCCTTCAAGAAGACATAATAATTCTTCACATGTATGTGACCAATTTATATGAGGCAAAAACTAGTAGAATTATAAGGAAAAACAGATGAATCCAGTATCCTCGTTGGTGACTTCAGCAGCCCTGTATCAGAAATGGAGTGAGCTAGCAGGCAGAAAACCAGTAAGTTGAGTAAGTAAAATAGTAGGCAGTAAGATCAGTATGTTGGAAATAGTTGAGTCCAATCAGTCAACTGGATATAACGGACTACATTTATAGACTACATATCCCAACAATGGCAGAACATGCTTCTCAAGCTCAGATGGAACACTCTGGGTCATAAGCTGTACCTTAACAAATTTAAAAGATTAGAAGTAATACAGTATCTGCCTTCAGATCAAAATGGCGTTAAACTAGAAATCAATTACAGAAGGGTGAGGAAAATCCCAGAATACGTGGAAATTAATGTACTTCAAATAACACATGGGTTTAAAAATAAATTTCAAGAGCATTAAAATATATTATGAATTACCTGAAAATGAAAACATAACTTACCAAAATTTGTGGTATACAGCAAAAACAGTTCTTTGAGGGAAATTGATAGCATGCAATACATATATTAGAAAAAAAGAAACGGAGCTAAAATCAGTAGTCTAAGCTTCTACTTTAGGAAACTAAAAAAAGAGCAAATTAAATCTTAAGCAGAAGGAAAGAAAAAACAAAAATTGGAGCAGAAATCAATGAAATGGATAATAGGAAATCAGAGAAAATCAAGCATATAAAAACCTGGTTCCTTGAAAGGGTTAATAAAATTGATATGACCAGTTTTTTTCTAAGTAAGTGAATTTAAACTGGAATTTTTTAAGAATTTCTATGGAACATATGGACAGAATAGTCTAGTTAAATCACAATTTGAATTTCTCCAAAGACCCTCAAAACTTAAACACAAGTGATTTTTATCTTAGACATGGGTCTGGTAAGTCTGAGAAGAATAGTCCTATAGCAAGGGAGAAGTGCTTCACAGGTGAGGGAGTTTTGTTTGTTTGGGATTTTTTCCTTTTTTGTAAATAATATGTTAGAGAATGATTGTACAAAACTTGAACACAGGTCAACGCTGTAGGAAGGGAAGAAATGGTGATGACATAGTGGCAGTGTGGTAGACTGCAGAAGGGTGGGTGAAATTAGGCACCTCATCCCACCTTTCTGAGCCTTGCTTTCATCAGTAAGATGAGGACACTGTCCTATTTCTAACGTACAACTGTAATGGGTTATGGTGAATGTAGTGTGCCAAGGTCATTAAAGTCTTTGAGCGGAGACAAAAGAAAGAAAGACTATGCTAAATCAGGGAGATGCCAGTATATCAGCCACAAACCAGGTAGGATGCCCTGTGAGTAGCTAAATGTGACTGCTTTTGAAAAGCATCCTGTTTGGGGAGTTTCTCTGGACTTGTCTATGATCTGTAGTCTTTAATTCTTGGTCCTTTTTTGGATAATTTTGTCTCCTGCCACCAGTGAATTGACACATCAGGAGTGTGTCTCACAACAATGGACTCTGAAAAACAAACTGAGGGTTCTAGAGGGGAGGGGGGTGGCGGGATGGGTTAGCCTGGTGATGGGTGTTAAAGAGGGCACGTTCTGCATCGAGCACTGGGTGTTATACACAGTGAATCATGGAACACTACATCACAAACTGATGTAGTGTATGGTGTATGTGATTAACATAACCTAACAATAAAAAAATTTAAAGGAATGTGTCTCACAGGATTAATGTTGATTAAAAGATAGTATGCCTAACCCGGCTGTGTTCTAATATTTAGTGAGAAAAAGCCCATTCCTTCTTAAAGAATCATAGCCCTTGGTGTCAAGATTAGGGAGTAGACTAAAGGTAGAGAAGGGCAAGAGGCCTCCAGGCATGCTTATGGCCTAAGCTTTGACAGAAAGGAGAAATTAAATCACCAGGTCAAGGGCTTCTTTTTGGGAGTTTAAGACCAAAGCCACCTAGATTTAGGGGTTCCAAATAGGAGTCTGGAGATGAAGTCCTGCATTAATAACAAAAAGTGTGCACCACCTGGGAGCTGCGTCTACGCATCTTGCTCATGAGCCTACAGCAGCTCAAGCTTTAGGGTAACAACTCAGACCTACCATCTTCACCCGAAAAAAGCTTATTTTACTTTAAACATGGATGGAGAATGGCATAATACCATAAATTTGAATGCAGGACCCTGAAATTGGAGTATCATGTGAGAAAAAGTGAAAGAATCAAATGAAGAGTTTGTTCCAAGTCCTGGGAAAGGTTGGCCCTAGGATGTATTTTAATTAAAAATCTGCCTTCTATATTCTCAGGCCTTTCTCTTCTCTGTCCTTTCTACCTCCTTCACCTGAGGTCTCAGGAAGCCCATGCCGTCAGAATGCCCTAAGACACTGTGACACAAAGATTTCCCAGCCTGGCTTGCCATACCTCTCAAACGGCCACAAATTCCAAATTTCCTACCTCCTAATTCCACTCAAAACCTCCACGTTTTTTGTATAGCTGGCTCAGAGGGATATAATGGAAAGAAGCTGCTTAAACCAATTCCGAGAGATTTGAATGACTGATCTTTCACAACGTCCCCCCCTCCCAAGATGTTAACAAACTTCCTCTTCCTCAAATGTAAACTCAAATGGGTCGTCAATTAAATGTTTAGATGAAATATCCGACAGTGGAAGGGCAGTTTGGCAGAAAAAGAGATTTAGGGACTAATAGAAGAAATTAAACTCAATTTTGTCTGGCCTTCTGATTCCCAACTACGGTTGACTCTGGTCTCACAAATTCCTCAACATACCAAGGTTAATAACAATGTTTTCATGCAGCAATCCAAATGAGGGTGAAAATGCATGCCCACATACGTGTGTGTGTGTGTGTGTGTGTGTGTGTGTATAAGGGAATCGAGTTTGATAATAGGGACCACGGTGATGAATTCTTGTAGATTGAGGCCTGCCCACATTGATGCCTAATGGGAGTTTAAAATAAAAATAATTCTAGCATTTACATGGAAGGTCTTAAATGTGAAATAGACATTTTCTTCCGGTTGGTTAATTACAGCATGTGCCAGTAAGAGACTGACAGCACAGGGCAACATCAGGATGACTGCATTGGTTAACCCTTGCTGAGCACCTCACAATATGGTGCCTTAAAGCAACAGTCCTTCATTTTCTTGTGATTCCTTGAGTCAGCAATTTGGGATGAGCTCTGGTTTATATATACTGATTTTGCCTGGGCTTGGCTATGAGGCAGCAATTAAATAGGGGCTGGATGATTTCAGGTGGCTTTGCTCGACATGTCTTGCACAATATGGGCTTTTGGCTGGATCCTTCAGTTCTCCACGTGACCTCTCCATCAGCCTAGCTTAGACTCATTCACCTGACAACAGCAATTCCAAGAAGGCAAGAATGGTAGCTTCAAAGCTGCCCAAGGCCAAGGCTCGCAATACACAAAGTGTGACTTTCTCGCTCCCACCACATTCTGTTTACCAAAGTGAGTAACAAAGCTGCTAGAATCTTGAGATGGAAAAATAGCCCCACTTCTCTCCATGAGGCCTGCTGCAAAGAGTCACTTTCTAACCTACCATAAAGACTTAGAAATAGCACAAAAGTTTTAAGTAATTTTCTATTTGAAGTGTTTTCTTTATTTTTTCCCCACCCTCTCCTTAGTCCAATGAGATTTTCTTTTTATTTGTGGAAAAATCACAGTGGGAGAACTCATGTTCCAATTATAAACTAGGCTTATGAGAACTGAGATGTTAGGTTACTGATTATTCCATTTTAGGAAAAGTGAACAAAGCTAGATTTTATGATAGTTTTTAGAATATTTCAAGAATGATAATGTGATCTGTCTTTTCCAATAAATGGTCTCTTTGTCACTCTTTGGAAGAAACATAATCACTAGAAAATTCATTATATATCTTCTGAAGTTTTTATTTTAAACTGAGCAGATGTGCTAAGATATTTGCTCTACACATTTTCCAAATATTGACTTTTCTAAAGGATGTGTTTAGCTTGCATCCCTTGGGACACAGATTTATGTTTCCTACCACTCTTAACAAGGCCTTGGAAGCTATTTTTTCTGGTTGAACATCTTATTTCCATTTTTTTAGGCTAAAAGGAAAAATGTTTATGGGACTATTTTATTAGTGTTTGTAATGAGAACATTTATAAGAGGCATTGATTTCTTGTGGTAAGCTTCTAGTCATGGTTCATGAAGGAATGTAACAGCTATAGTTACGTTCTGAGAAGTTGACATAGGTGTCTCAAGATCTAGCTCTGCAAGTCACATAACCCAGCCGTCCCTATAAAATAAAATCATCAGAGATTTGGTCCATGCTGGGCCCTAGAGCCAGCACTTCTGAAGAAGAGCAAATAACTGTTTTTGAGTCTCACCTTCCAAACAGTGGAGATAGTGGGGATGATGGGAACAGAGCATGTCGGAAGGCAGCAAAATAAAGGAGCAACCTCCGGATACAAAAGGGTCTTGTACCTTCAGGTTCTAGTCTCACACTGCAGTCTTCTTTGTCTGTTTTTATGCTTTCGGGAGTGCAATGTTTTGGGGGTACAAGTTTTTTTTTTTTAATTTTTTTATTGTTATGTTAATCACCATATATTACATCATTAGTTTTTGATGCAGTGTTCCATGATTCATTGTTTGTTCATAACACCCAGTGCTCCATGCAGAACGTGCCCTCCTCAATACCCATCACCAGGCTAACCCATCCCCCCCCCCCCCTACCCTCTAGAACCCTCAGTTTGTTTTTCAGAGTCCATCATCTCTCGTGGTTCGTCTCCCCCTCTGACATACTCCCCTTTTCTTCCTCTCCTGTTATCTTCTTCTTTTCCTTTTTTCTTAAAATATGTTGCGTTATTTGTTTCAGAAGTACAGATCTGTGATTCAACAGTCTTGCACAATTCACAGCGCTCACCGTAGCACATACCCTCCCCAATGTCTATCACCCAGCCATCCCATCCCTCCCACCCCCAACCACTCCAGTAACACTCAGTTTGTTTCCTGAGATTAAGAATTCCTCATATCAGTGAGGTCATGTGATACATGTCTTTCTCTGATTGACTTATTTCACTCAGCATAACACCCTCCAGGTCCATCCACGTCGTTGCAAATGGCAAGATCTCATTCCTTTTGATGGCTGCATAATATTCCATTGTGTATATATACCACTTCTTCTTTATCCATTCATCTGTCGATGGGCATCTTGGCTCTTTCCACAGTTTGGCTATTGTGGACATTGCTGCTATAAACATTGGGGTACACGTACCCCTTCGGGTCCCTACATTTGTATCTTTGTGGTAAATACCCAGTAGGGCAATTGCTGGATCGAACGGTAGCTCTAATTTCAACTGTTTGAGGAACCTCCATACTGTTTTCCAGAGGGGTTGCACCAGCTTGCATTCCCACCAACAGTGTAGGAGGGTTCCCCTTTCTCCACATCCCCGCCAACATCTGTCATTCCCTGACTTGTTAATTTTAGCCATTCTGATGGGTGTGAGGTGGTATCTCATTGAGGTTTTGATTTGGATTTCCCTGATGCCGAGTGATGTTGAGCACTTTTTCATGTGCCTGTTGTCTGGCACAATAAATTTTAACAAAGAGGAAAAATGAATATTACTCCTATGACTTGAGTTGGATTATATAGGAAATCAAGACGATCATCTATTCTAAACCACCTGTCCTTCTTGCAAGAAGGAAAACTTACAATAAACACGTAATGTATCATTTGCAAGCCATATCTCAGTTAAAATCTAGGCAAGAAGAGTTTTCTACTTGATTTGATTTGATTAAATTTGATTTTTTTTTTTACATCACTTAGCCCATTTGATAGAAACCATGAACTCAAAGGAAGTGAGTTCCTGCTGCTGCTAGAAGCATCTCTCTAATGTGTAGTGACTCATTAGACATTATATACTTAAAAGACTCCTTGCCGTGAGTGTAAATCTTTCATAATGTCTCAGATAGTAATCATGTCATAAATATAATCTCTTGAGGATAAACCTAAAAAGTTGGTCTTTTTAGTTCTGATCTAATAGTATTGCAACCAACTTTAGTGAGATTAAGTATATACCATATGAAATTTTTTTTCCTTGATTTTAAATTTATTCTTGACACACTTATTCCTGCTATGAATGATGTCACACACATTCACCTGCTTTACTTCCTCAATTTAATTTTTACATTGCTGTGGCTAGGTCACTGTCACTTGCAGCTGAATCCTGTGACACACAATGATTACATTTCCTTTCTTATAAATGGGTTTTTTCCTAGATTTATTGAGGTATTATTGACTATAAATTATGTGTATTTAAGTTATCTGCTGTAGTGTTTGGGGTGATGCAGGTTATGGGATGCAAACTTTCAGTTAAAGATGAACAAGTTCAAGAGACCTAATGTATAGCATGGTAACTATTGTTAACAATATTGTATTGTATACTTGAAATTTGATGAAAGAGTAAATCTCAAGTGTCTTCACTGCACATACTGAAAATGGTAACTATGTGATATGATGGAGATGGTAATTAGCTTGATTGTGGTAATCATTGCACAAGGAATCGTTCATTCTGCTTCTATCCCAAATCTGCGTTTTCTTCTGGTTGCTGTCCTACTTTTCATACCCAAAACTGAGCTTCATATGACCGAATCCAGTGGTCATTATTCTATGTTCATCTTATTTGACTTCTCGGGAGCAGTTAATATTACTGGTCACTCTCTCCTTGCTAAAGTTCCTTCTGGTTTCTGTGATGCAATCTTTCTTGAACTGTTTCTTTACTAACTTGATACTTCTGCTTGAACTCTGAAAGTTGGTATTTCCCAAATTCCATCCTGGAATTCCTTTCTTTTCTAACTACATTCTCTCCCCACATAGTCTTATCCACTTTCATAATGTTAAATGCCTGACTTTCAAATTTTTACCACTAGCCTTGGTATAATCCTGGAATTAGATTAGAACAGCCACTGTCTACTTAAAATTTTCATTAAGCCATGTAATAGGTACCTTAAATCTAGCCAGATCAAAACAGAGCTGTTGACTTTGACTCCAACTTTTCCTCTCTCCACTTTCCCCAATTCAGAATAGCATCACCATTCTTCTCATTTACTCAAACCAAAAATCCAAGTACCACTTATTTTTCCCCACCTCAAATTAATGCAATAACAAACTTTACTTAATCTCCACCATGTATTCAGAATCCATCCACTCTTTCCATTTCAGAGTCTACCCGGGTCCAATCTACCCTTCACTCTTACCTCAACTACTGCTACATTGACATTTGCCCCTTATTCCATTATTGGATCTTACTTTTTTGTTGTTGTGTCTTATCACTAGAGAAATGTTTAAACATACACAAAGCTAAGGAGAACATTATAATGAATCCTCATGAAAACTTCATTTAGTTTCATCTTGTTTCATCTGTCACCTTCACTTTCTCCTCTCGTCAATGAAGTGTTATAAAGCACAGACGTTTAATTTCACTATAAATATTTGAGTACGTATCAATAGCAGAAAGTGACTTATCTTTTTGGCATAACAATAACACCACCATACGTCTAACAAAAACACCAATAGTTGGTTATATCATTCAATATTCAGCCCATTTTTAAATTTCCTAGATTGTATCCAAAATGTCTTCTTATGACTTGTTGTGTTTGAATAAACCTTCAGATAAGGTCCACACATTGCATATGCTTCTTGGGTCACTTTTAATCTATAATACCCTCTTTGATTTTATATCATCCATTTGTTAAAGAAGCCAGTTTACTTATCCTGTATTGTTATTCACATGCTGGATTGGCTGATTGCATATTCATAATTCTTTTTTTTTTTAAAGATTTTATTTAGAGAGAGAGAGAAAGCATGTGACAGAGAGCGCACAAGCAAGGGGAGGGGCAGAGGGAGAAGCAGGCCCCCCACTGAGCAGAGAGCCCAATGTGGGACTTGATCCCAGGATCCTGGGATTATGGCCTGAGCTGAAGGCAGATGCTTAACTGAGTGAGCCACCCAGGCACCCCTACTAATAGTTCTTTACACATATTTATCTCTCTCTTTTTCCTTGTTAGCTAGCTCTAGAGACTGGATTATATTCAGGTCCTGTTTTATTTTGGCAAAAATAACTTTTTAGGTGATGAGCTATGAATTTTCTATTGCATTGTATCAAGATTATCTAATGTCTGGTTGTCCTATTTTAAGTGATAATGAATTAATCTGTGGGGTTCCAGTGATATCAGAGTGGTCCATCCATTATGCAATTCCCAAATAACTTTTTTTTTATTTACCCCCCTTTTTCTTCCCTTTTTTAGCTTGAAAATGACTATAATTTAATTTTTACTTGAGAAGAAACAACCTATAAAGCAATGTTCCCCACCACCACCACCAAATAACTTTTTGCTTAAATGTTCTAGGAACCAGTGATGGCCACTGCCTAGATCCATTATTTCAGTATTGGTTACAAAAGGTGATTAAAAAAAAATTGTCCTTCCACCTGCATATATTGGCTGAAACTCCTCTGTAAAGAACTTCCCCTCAGCAATTATCTTGTTATCCTGAAACCCACTTTATATAGGAAAAATAGGATGAATGTTTGATCTTTGCTCTTTGTTCACCAATTTTCAGAATAAGGAGCCAGTGCTTTGGAAACTTAAAACAAGCAGAAATTTTAAAATTGGTTAGTTTTGTTTTTATTGTCATCATGAATTTGCATGTTTGATGGGTGTGAGCCCGTGAAAAATACTTGAAATTACTTACGCCATTACAATGTTACTCTTGTAATATATTCACTACCCTGCAGTCAGTGTGATCCTTGAAAAACTCATCTGTCATGTAATATCCTCCAGTGTTTCCCCATTACAGTTGGATGTTCCCTGAATTCTTGATCCCAGAAAGACCTACCTAACCTGCCCTGCCTACTTCTCTGACTTCACTTCTATAGATCTTCCTCTTCAGCATTAATACTCCTCCATTTCTCAAATACCTGTCATTCAAGGACCAGGTACTCTCTGCTTTCTCTGTCAGTAGGGCTATTCCTAATCTTTGCATATGTCCTTCAGTGGCCACCTAGTTACTTTCCATCAAGTCACCCACCATGCATTCTTGGTATAGAACTACCTGATGTTTTCCTTAATAATCTATGTTTCTTTCATCTTGTTTTTATCACACACTCTCTTCTGGACTATTGAGATCAGGGATCTTGTCTGTCTTGCCCACCACTGAATCTCCAGTGCCCCTAAAAGAAGCCTAACACTAAGCTCTCAATAAATATTTTTTGAGTGAATAACTGATTGAATGCACGAAGTGCTCATCTGATTTAAGGCTGAATCTCTCCAGAGAAAAGGACCCTTGAGATCCATATATATACTAGTGGACTTCTTGGTGGAAAGAAAGGCTCTCATAGGGCTGAGGAGGCTGGACTTGCTCTAAAGGATGGCAAGTTTCAACTTAGAAGCAAATAGAAGAAAAGAAATCTTTTGGAATAATTTCAGATGAATAGAAAAATTTAAAATGTGATTTATTTTTAAATTTTATTAGCATTTCACAACAGAAATATGAATTTCAACTAACAGTGATTTAAGTTTTACAGTTTGAAAAGTTCCGTTTCATATTGTTATCACTGCCATAAAATTTATTAAAATTTCATCATATTGCAGAGAACACAAATCTTTTGGTTTCTTATTTGTGGCTAAAATTTCATGTTGCAAGGAAATTGCCAAAAGACTTCTGGACTGATATGCTCAATAGAAAAAATGTCAGGAAGTCCGGTTTTTAAGCCATAAGAATTAGGCTCTAATTGCTAAACTTTTGAACAATATAATGTCAGGATTTTTTTAGGTAACCATAAAATCTCATTCCATATATTGATATCACTCTGTCTCAATTACAACCTGGATCATTGTCAAAATTCTGGACATACCTCTTTGTAGTCAGTAAAGATTTTTGAAATTATACACATATTTTGTTAGCAATTTCGAAATATGGAAGATCACAGTAACCTGTCACATTTTATAAGTCAAAAACATGAAATTATTTTTATTACTTTGATGGTAAATATGAATTTAAAATCAATCTTCATTTTAAATATTACTTTAAATACGCTTAGATAAAGCATTTGTGTTTCCTACTGCAACAACTATTAATTTTCCCCAATTATTTATTTGAAGGGGCAGTAATTGATTCCAACTATTAATAATTTTCATTTCATTAACATACACTAAAAGAGGAAAAAAATGTTGTAATCTGGAAAAAGATATTTACAACACATGTAACTAATAAAGGATTAGTATCCCAAATACATATAACTCTTAGAAATCAATTGTTTTAGGTGAAATGGGCAAAAAGATCCATGAAGAGCAGTCATTTCACAGAGAAGGAAACATGAATGGTAAATCAGTACCTAAAGAGCTGCTGAACCTCATTATTGACCAGGCTATTGTGAATTGAGACCACAATAATTACACTTTTGCACGCAATATTTTGGCAAAAATTTAGAAGTAAATTTATCAAGTATTAGTGAATATATAAATCAAAGAAAACTCCTAAGCAGTTGTTTGTGAGTAAAATGATACACCAACTGTGTAAAACACCCAGACACTATCGTAAAAAGTTGAAAATGTACATATACTCTTACACAAATTTCCTTTTCCTAGTTGTACACCTTACAGAATCTCTCAACTATTGACAATAGAGATATACATAAGAATTTGCAAAAACTTGTTTTTGGTTTTTTTAAAAGGCAGTGATACAAACCACAAATGTCCACTGGAAAAAAAAATAGATAATAGAATATATATATATATATCTATATATGTTGGAAGAATAAAAGAATTATAGCTACTCACAATAACATAGATAAATCTTAGAACCACCATACTGAAGGAAAAAGGCAAATCTTGGAAGACTATATGAAGTATTTTTTTATAAAGTTTAAAACAAGCAAAACTAAACAACACATTGCTTAGAGGTATAAATATATATAGTAATTTTTAAACAAGGGAGTTTGGGGTTGTGGTTATTTCTGGGTGATTGGCAGTTCAACACAGGACACAGGTAGATTTAATTACATCTGAAATATTTTTAGTAAGATATGGATTCATAGGTTTTCATTTTTTAATTTTACTTCAAATTTTATGTATGTTAAGTTCTGCTGCCAGCAGTGGATAACTGGGTTGATTAGGATCAATTTTTTCCATAGAATCTGTCCAAAATGTATGAAATATCTGGCTTAAATTATTGGGAAACTATCAAGGAAGTGAGAATTTTCAGGCCATAATCTGTAAAAAGAAATAGGGAAGCTAAGAGAAGTATTAAGGCACTTAGAATATCATTTACTCACAAGGTGATTACAGGTTATTAAAGAAAACATAATGGATAAAAGGTGAAAAGCCAAGCATAGTTTTCATTAGTCTGTGGAACTAGAAGGAAAAAAAAGAAAACCAAAAATCATGAAGGAGAAAATCACTGGTTAATATTCAGTATTTGAAAATGAGATTCTGATGGGGTACACCCTGTAATTTATAATGAATAGCAAATAGAATAGCTCTCAGAAGGACTGATGCCCATTTTTAAATCATCTCAAACCAAGTTTAGTTCAGATGACTTGCTCTAGCCTAGCTCCATACAAGAAGCAAAATAAATTATTTCTAGAGGAAAATAACATCATACAGAACTTCAAATCATCCCTACAATTTTTGACATGCAATGTTCAGCCCTTAATCAAAAATAGTGAAACTTACAAGTACATAAAACTGATCAAAAGCCAAGGGACAGTAAATATTAGAACTAGACCCAAAAGAAATACAGATACTGAAATTATAAGGCACCCACTTAATAAAAACACAAAAATTATGCTTGATATATTCAAGGAATTAAATTACAAGCAGAGAATTAAAAAAGTTAAAAAATAGCATAAAACTAAGAAAAATACAAAAACTGAAACTAACTCATTGAATGAATTGAATGGCATATGGTACTTGCAAAAATAATAAATTAGAAGATAGGACTGATGAAAATCCAGCCTCAGGTACAAAGAGACAAAGGCTGGAAAATACTGAAGACAGTCTAAGAGGTATAAGATACACAGAGCAAAGTTGTCACAGTGAGTCAGTTGGTGCTCCAGAAAGGTAACAGAGAAAGAGTAAGGCAGAATAAATATTTGAAGAGATAGTGACTAATAACTTTTCAAAACTGACAAAAGATACCAATCTACAGATTCAGTAAGTGCTAGTAACCTCTGTAAGTCTCTCTAAATAGGAAAATAACCAAAAAATGTATACACAAGTAAGTACATCATAGGAAAAATGCTAAAAATTAAAGACATACAAAGTCTTTTAAAAGCTGCCAGGAAACAAAAGAGCATGTCATCTGAACAGGAGCAATGATAAGATTAACAGTGGCTTCGCAATAGAAATAAGGGGAGCCAGAAGACAACGGAATAGTATCTTCAAAGTAGAGAACGATGATGCTGGACAACCTAGAATTCAGCAAATATAGCCTTTAAAAGTGAAAGAGATATAAAGAAATTTTCAGACAAAAAGAAGACATTCAGAGGGTTTTTCGTTTGTTTTTTTTGTCTTTTTTTTTAAACAGGCTCCAACCCAGCACGGAGCCTGAAGCGGAGCTTAAACTCATGACCCTGAGATTAAGACCTGAGCTGAGATCTAGAGTTGGATGCTTGACCAACCAAACCACCCAGTCATCCCAAGAAATTCAGAGTTTTTTTTTTAATGTGACTTTTTCTTTTTTTAAGATTTTATTTATTTATTTGAGAGAGAGAGCACACGAGCACAAGCAGGGTAAGTGGCAAGCAGAGGGAGAGGGAGAAGTAGACTTCCCGAAGGCAGGGAGCCTGATGTGGAACTCGATCCCAGGACCCTGGGATCATTACCTGAGCCGAAGGCAGATGTTTAACCAACTGAGCTACTCAGGCGCCCCCAGAGTTTTTTAATCAAACTCATAGTAAAGAAAATATTAAAGTGTATCCTTCAGACAAAAGGCAACTTATCCCCAGTGAATACAAAGTTCGGCAAAAAGGATAAAGAACAAAGAAAAGGGGGTAAATATGTAGTAGAAACAAAATGTATGTAGACCCTATAATACACTAATAACATACTAATATATAAATTAAATTGCATGCAATAATAACACAAAATCTAGTGAGTAGCTGGGTGAAATGAATTAAAGTTTTTCTAGAAGGTGGTAAATTGCTAATTTTATAAAACTTGGATAAATCAAGGACATATGTCATAATCTTTGCCACAACCACTAAAAGAATAGTAAAAGAATATATAGCTAGTAAACTAAGAAAGGGAACATAATAGAAACACACAAAAAATAAAAAAAGCCATAAGGAAGAAAAATTGTAAAGGAGAGAAAAATAGAAAATAAATATTAAAATGATAAATTTAAACTCTAGTACAACAACTATGGAATAAATGCTCCATTTTAAAAATAACAGTTGTCAAATTGGAGCAGAGGAAACATGCTTCTTCAAGAGACATAATTTCAATGTATGAGTACACAACATTTCAACATAACTAAAAATTTTGCAAAAATTAGCAAAATAAAGCTACAGTGCCTAGACTGACTTGACTAATTTGAAGTGATAAATGGGGGTGTCTGGCTGGCTCAGTCGGAAGAGCATATGACTCTTGATCTCGGGGTTGTGAGTTCAAGCCCCACGTTGGGCCTAGAGATTACTAAAATAAATAAATAAACTTAAAAAATAAAGTGATAAGTAATATTAGCAATAAAAATAAAAATGGATATTTCATAATGAAAGTATATATCAAGAAGATAGAACAATTTTAAATTTTTGCATTTAATGGCATGGCTTCAATAGCTATGAAACAAAAATTGACAGAAATAAGATACTAATAAAACTGATAAACTTCTGGAAAGGTTGACAAAGAACAAAAGAGAAAAAGCATATATAGCCAATTCAGGAATAACAGGATAGAGGACACCCAGACAACATATGATCCTATATTTGAAAATGTGGATAAAATGGAGACAGGAGGAAACAGAACATTTGAATAGTTCCATATACTTGAAGAGAATTCAAAGAATTTGTGAAAGAATTTGTGAAAATCTAACAAAGGAAACTCCCAGCCCAGATGACTTTACTGGTGGACTCTTCTAAATATTTACAGAAGTAAGAGCACAATCTTGCCCAAACTCTTCCAGAAGAGAGAAAAACAGATAATACATCCCAATTCATTTTAAGAGACCAGCACCCCCAGAAAATTAGTGTATTATTTGGGTAATTAAAATTATTGAAAAATATATATGCTTGTGTAGGATGAAGATGTTTCTAGAAGGAGACGCAAGAAACCAGTAACAGAAGTTGCCTCCAAAGAAAAGAGACACGGGGTGTGGGAAAAAATTTACCCTTTATTATATGCTTCTTAATACTATTTGAATATATAATCATTGATGCCTAGGTTATACCTGACATTTAATTTTCAAAAACGATGAATTTTTTAAAAAGGGACTGTAAGAAGCTTGGAAGTCACTGCTCCATCCTAACAACTATTAAAACCTTAACAAACCAGAAAACCAACAGCTCTTCTTAGATCTGTAAGGGAAGAGCGGTCCTAAAGCAGATCGCTCCCTCCAAAATTGGAGAGCCTGGCGGGCAAATATAGAGAATCACAACTTACTAGCTCAGAAACTTCCACCGGGACCAGGACCAAGGTAGGGAAACCTGAACTGTAAATAATGAATTTCTGGAGGTTCCCAGGAGTGGGAGTGGGAGTGGGAAAGGAACAATTTTGAAATATTCCAAGGCATTCTGTCTTTCTTTACAAAGTATACCCTTAAGGAGAAACTATTTCAGGCCTAATTTGCTGAAATTAACCAAGCCCGAGTAACCTAGGGGAAGGGAAATACCCAACTTCCCCCACATTAGCCATCATGTCCTACCCATGGGGATGTAGGGACTGAGAAACATGTGTGAAGTTCACAGTCCAGAGGCGAAGGCTCACTGGAAGACTGATCCTAATCCTAGGACTATAGAATGCTTCCCATCACCTACACTTTACCACCACATTACTAAGGTCTATTTACAACAGTAAACTTATTGACTTTGGGTGCGAATGAGCATGAGCGTCAGTGTAGGTTCAGAGCTGTAACAAATGCATCACGCTGGTAGGGGCAGTTGATAACGGAGAAGGATATCCATGTGTGGGGTCAAGGAATAATACCTGTACCTTCAGCTCAATTTTGCTGTGAACCTAAAGCTTTCCTAAAAAATAAAATCTATTAAAAAATAATTAAAAAGTGCTCCTCTTGAATTTTTACCTAATTTCATGTGCTTGAATATTGAGAGATTTAGGACTATGGATTCTGCTGGGTGCTCCTGGACACTGGGAAGAGGGAAGTGTAGCTAACTGGTTCGTGGCCTCAGCTACAACGTTGAAGCTGGAAAGGGCCAAGGGAACATAAATTCGTCACCAACCTCAAGGTCAGACTAGAGACTTGAGCCTTGCTGTGCACGAGTGTTGGTTCTGTGACCCACTGCTCGGCATCTGCTTTCATGCAGAGCCTCTAAAGGCACCCGTCAGCACTTTGGTTGACATTCACTTCAGAAGCTTAAGGAACTGCTAAAGCTTTCTTTGTCATCAAATGATGAATCTGGCTTCTTATCTCCCTGATAAATGCAATGGTGTATTAACTCCCCCATGATTTATATGGAGGAGAAGTAGAAATTAAGATTAATGACTTGTTTTCATAGGCAGTATTTTGAATGTCACCATTTTCTCGTCCCAAGATGATTTCTCAGAGTGAATAACTCAGAGGTGGTCTAATCACCTCTCCTACCCCCACTCCTAACACTGTTTTTGGCAAGTGACCAATTGTTTAACATTCAGCTGTTTTGACAGCTGATGAGAAAGTAATAATAAAATGGTCCATTGAATGATAACTAGGATTGCCAAATTTGGATTTTGAAATATAGAAATGGGGGGGTAACAGTCTGGAAATGTGGAATGTGGAGAGTGGAAGGAATGTACAAGGCATGCAAATGACTGACAGACTGTGTATCAACTTTGAGAAGGAGGAGACAGGCTTTCATGTATGTGACAAAGTCAAGTATTTACAGCGCAGCGAGAACTCAGGAAGGGCGGAAGTGAGGTATTCTGGTAGAATCTGGTAGATTTAAGTATTTAAATACTTAAATCACTTAAGTATTTAAGGGATACTTAAAATTTCACATAGCAAAACAGATATTTTGTCTTTAGGAGTGCTTCAGGTCTATCATCTCAGATTCTGTATGCAATTCTAAAAATCATTATCACCCTATATAAAAGCATGTAACAAATTTAAATTGGGTACATGCACTTCTTCAGCAGATAGCCTACAAAAAGAGTGAGCTGGCAGACTAAAATAAGAGTCACATAGAACCGGTGGGGGAAAAAGCAAACCCATGAAACTTCAAAGTAGAACAATTTCAGGTTATTTACAAAAGACTCAAACACTTAATTAGGGCCTGAAGGCATCATTGAATTGAAGCTGCCAGAAATATTGATTCTCAGTCCAGGAAGAAAAAAAATTATCTATACCACAGCCTATTTAAAAAGACAAAAGCATATGGAATTCTTTTAGAAATGTTTCCACTTCCAGAATAATGAAAATATGAAAGTGTTGTCATTACAGACCCAGTTTACTAAAAAAGAAAAAAGCTACATTTATTGAACACGTTTGGTGCCAAGAATGTCATACGTTAATGTTACTCTCAAGAATTTTGCAAAGTATTATTGTCCTCTTTAAAGATAAACTGAGGTTCAGAGAAGCTAAATTTTATAACCTGTGAATGACCAAGCTAGAATTCCAACTCAGAACTGTTTGACTACCTGTTCATGTTGCCCGAAGGATTTCTGAGGGCTGAAATCTTCTTAGAGCAATAAGTAACCCTAAAAATAAATAAGTTGTGGACAAAGCATTTTTTTTCTTTCATGTAAGTACAAGACATTGCAGAGTAGTGCTAAGTGTGGGCTCCCATGTTAGCCCACCTGTGTGAAAGTACCTGTCCTGGTTCATGCCGACACGTGATCTGGCACAGTAACAGTTTCAAACCCCAGTGTCTCCCTCGGTCAGAACAATGTATGCAGCAATAACACCTACTTTATAGAGAATAGAAGAGCTACTCCATGTGACATATCATTTGGCACCATAAGATCTCAATAAAACGTTGGCTATAATATTACTTTACCATTGAACACACATATTTGAGCACTTACTTCCTTCTGGACAATCTTCATAAAGATGTTTACGGTCCCCATCCCACAAGGATCTGACAATCTAGTGAAGAAATGCAAACAAATATAATAACCTATTAGAGGGGGTATAACAGGTGCATATACCTAGGAGAGAAAAACCTAAAACACATTTCGTTTTTGTATTTACCCAAGAAGTCTTCCCAGAGATGAGTACCTTTCCATTTTGAAAAGTGACATGTGGTATCTAAATAAAGCAGCCCTTTCAGGGCATATGTGCTGTTGCCTGCTTCAAATACATTTTCTTAGAATGGTTCACATATGGATGAAATCACTGCTTCTATTAAAATCCCTCAAAGTCCTTTCCCCATTATCAGGCAGCATTAAAACACATTTTTGCTATTTATTTTGCTACTTGTTTGTACAGAAGAAAATGTCAAGATATGATTAGTTGAAACTCCTGTATTCCCCAGATAGAGTTCTTGGGAATCTAGCAGCAAAAGCAGAATCTGGTTTCATTTCTCCACGTGGTGTCACACAGAGACAAAGGTAATGATGGGATAGGACTTCCCACAGTCAGGGACTGTACTGATAGAAAAGAAGATGCTGCTTGCTCCTGGTTACTTTAAAGGGGTGAATTCTAGCATTTGACATGAGTAGTCACCTACCTCAACCTGAAGGACATGTGGCTACAGGGAACCAAGTGGCAGCCTCCCAGGGCTGTGCTGAAAGATGTTACATGGTCCTCTCACACATGTGCTGTGTGACTCGGGGCAGCCCTGATCTTGGTTCTAGTCGGAGAAGCCTGATGAATTGACCAGTCCTGGCCCTGGAGTGGATCATTTGCACTGAATTCCTTGCTTGGCTTGCTTTCTACCTTGACCAAAGTCACTAAATATTGGCCCATCTCCATTTCCTTTTGGGTTCAATCCCTGTGTGAGACAAATCTCAAATCCAGGAAAGAGAACTTCCTGTAGTAAAGTGGAATCAGGGCCAGAAGGAGGGGCACCTTCCTCAGAGGGGACAATGTCCATGTTTAACCTTGGAAAAAGCATCATAATTTGAAGCTAATGAAAAACGATATGTCAGCAGGGTCATGTCACTACAAAGCCTTCCTCCATTCACATTTTAAAGGAGAAAGTTTAAAAGATCTAAACTTTAGGTCCTATTTCATAAATAGTTTCAGTATCCATAACCTGTATACTTGAACATTTAGAATATTTTCCCTCACCTGTAAACATCTAGAATCGTTTTTTTGGATTCCACATACGAGTGGAATCATACGGTATTTATCTTTTTCTATCTGACTGATTTCATTTAGCATAGTACCCTCTAGGTCATTCATGTTGTCACAAATGGCAAGATGTTATTCTTTATGGCTGAGTAATATTCCATTGTGCATATGGTGACAGATGGTGACTACCCCTCTCTAATGAGCACTGAGTAACATACAGCATTGTTGAATCGATGTTGTATACCTGAAACTGATACAACATTGTATATTAGTTTTACTTCAATAAAAAACAAATCTATAGAACCTGGTATTTTTTTAAATATATTTTATGATAGTTATGCAAATGTTTTTTTCTGATTAAAATAGTAGTAAATGTTCATTGTAAAAAAACTGAAAAATGTAGAAAAAGTATAAAAACAAAAACCAAAGTCATCTATGACTTTACTCCTCAAAGGGAATCATACTTAGGAATTGTAGCCTTAGAATTTTGAAAAAAAATTTTTAAAAGCCAATTTAGGTCTGCTTCTCTGTCTCTCTCTCTCTGTCTCTCATGAATAAATAAATAAAATTTTTAAAAAAGCCAATTTAGGGGTGACTGGGTGGCTCAGTCAGTTAAGCGTCTGCCTTTGGCTCAGGTCATGATTTCAGGGTCCTGGGATTGAGCCCTGCTTCCGGCTCTCTGCTCAGCAGGGAATCTGCTTCTCCCTCTTCCTCTGTGTGCTCTCTCTTTTTCTCTCAAATACATAAATCTTTTTTAAAAAGTAAAAGCCAATTTAAAGAAATCATGTTATGGCTTGATTTTCTGCTTCAGTTCCACTAGAATAAGAATCAAGTAAGAACTGCCAAAAGTCCATAACATTTGGGGCAAGGAAGGAATGAACAGTTAAAAACCTCAGACTTCAATAAATATATGAAAAATTCCCATTTATTTTTTCCTTCTGTTTTTCCTCCACTAGGAGGCCCAAATGTTTTCTGGTTGATTGTTAGCATTAACTGAACAGGCAAAGGATATAGGTAGCAAGTACCCAAACTTACATAATTATTTCTTCCTGCGTCAGAAATGGCCTTTCTTTTTCAAAAAGCCACTTTTACTATCTAGTCATATCATGAGCTGCACAGTCTGGCATAAAGACATCAACCCCACCCTCCCCTCAATAAATAAATAAATAAATAAATAAATAAGGACAAGATGTGAGTGGATTTTTTATAATCTTTGAGAAACAACTGTGAGAAGCAGCCACAGAAAACTTCAAGGAAACATTGTTCTTAAGAGTAGCTATGCTTGTGCATTGTCTTTTTTTTTTTGCATTGTCTTTTTAAGTGATATTCATAGGTGGTCTGTGGGGCTACAGTCCATCAAATTTCTAAAGTTAAAAACCAAAATTTGGGCCACTGTGCTCTTTGAGGTGGAAATGTTATAGTGTGTGTTTGAAGAGTTCTATTGATTCTTAAGGAGGTCCTTGATAGAACATACATGATCAGAGAAGACCTGACCATTTTCTATGGAGAAAAGGAAGTAACTAAAATAGGAAATCTCTAAAAAATAATAATAATTTCTTCTGCCTCTTTCCTTAATTCCCATCCCTTCCTGAAACCATCAGAGAGGTCTGTTGGAGGAAGTGGGGGGGTGAGGGCAGGCTCAGCGACCCAGGGCAGCACCAGTGTGTGAGGAAGGGGAGGAAGAGAGTGTCCGTGTGGGGAAACATCGCCCTGGCCTGCAGAGCCTGAGCCAGAGAGGGGTAAGGAGGGCAGCCATGCAGCCTAGGAGCACTGTCAGAAATGAAGAGTAGGAAGGGCATGCACAGGGGGCAGTGTTGATAAATATTTGGGGGAAAAGAACAAGTTATGTCGTCCAGGAGTCCTAGGTCTACAGGTTTGCTTTCTGCAGGTCTGTTCAGAGCCTTTAACGTACTATTGTAATGTCGATATTAATGTTTTCTCCACACTGGTTTTATCTGTGCACATTGAGCCTCTTGTTGTCAAGGCATTTGGAATAGTATCCTCTTTCATAAGTTTTATATACCTGTTATAAGACAATTTTAAATGGAGAAAAAATGTCAAGCTGAAATCCAGAACGTGGAAACCTAGCAAAAAATCTCGAAGGGAGGGCAGTATGGGATGTGAGAGCATGAGACAGGTAGATCATAGGCTCAACTATTGTGTTTATATTTTTTAAGTCTTTCAAAATTAGTATTAGGGAAACTTAATTAAGCTCTTTCCCCTTCTCTGACCTGAAACCAGGTGGCTGCTTTCAGATTACAGCAACAGAGAGAAACCAGTCGGTCAAAGGGAGAACTGCTTCCCAAGAGTTACCAGTCTTGTCGAAGGAATAATTAACACTTCCTCAGAAGCTGAAAAGGAACTCTTTCATTCCACCTCCCTTCCCCCCCCCCCCCAAATTAGCTTATTTGTGAGAATGGTTAGCCCAGGGGGGAAAAAGTCTGTCATTAGTCTAGAAATACAAATATTTCTATGAGCTTTGTTACTCAAATGAAGAACAAGAGGGATTTTGTGTCTTAGAACAAAAGATTGCACAGAAATCCTCCTAAATACCACACTTCTCTCTGCCTTTAGCGCCAACCTTAGGTACACGATGCAAGGTTCCTGCTAAACCATTGCTTCTTATAGCTCCGCCTCTTTCCGGAAGGCAACGCAGGGACTTGAGCTGAGTTGCATTCATCGCTGACCTGAGGCAAGGCCTGCACATTCTCCTGAAACAAGGAACCTCCAGCGTGTCAGTGAGGAAATAACTGTTTTGCTTAGTCCCACGGTTCATAAAATTGCATGGAAGAGCTCTTCCCTAAGTATATTTTTAGCCAGAGTTCAAGATAAA
This sequence comes from Callorhinus ursinus, assembly GCF_003265705.2. NCBI lineage: Eukaryota > Metazoa > Chordata > Mammalia > Carnivora > Otariidae > Callorhinus > Callorhinus ursinus. The sequence continues at coordinate 27,949,796 of NW_027397082.1, forward strand.
TATTATCACTTGGATGTGCTTCTGGGCTGATGCCTCCGCACTTGTCCCTTCTTTCCTCTCCCCAGCTGTCTCCTCTCCATTCTGGCCACTAGCCTGAGGGCCAGGATCTCAGGAATCCTATTAAGATGACAGCAAATAATCCAAAATCAAGGGCTAAAAGCTAATCGATGATCCGCTCTCAGAGAGCACTCTGGAGGCAAGCTACTATAGACTTACGTAAACCTTCCTCCCAGTATTTTCAACTAGAAAATAAAAGTTTTAGGGCACAGTGGTTCCTGAAGCCTCCTCCTAAATATAAAATGTTACAACTCAAAGGGGTACAGTACACCCCCTTATTCATAAGTCAAGCTTTCTGGAACACACTATGAGACACAAACATTGGTTGAAATCAACTCCAAGTACCAAAAATAAATAAATAAATAAATCATTTTCACAGTCTCTATTTTTAAATCTGGGTATTTTAGTCTTTTCTCTCAGTTACCATAAAATCCTTAAAAATGAGACTGATATTTCTTTAATCATTCTCTATATGCCACACACTCTACTTAGTTTTTTTGATTCTCCCAGTTCTGTGGAGGAGGCATTATACAAATGGAGAAATTGATGCTCAGAGAGGTGTTTTAATCAGGGTCACTCAGTGATGCTTAACCAAGATTTTATCTACTGTGTACTGGCAGAGCGAGATTCAGAACCAGTAAAGTGTACTGAAATAGTAAAATAATTCACTTTTTTTAAAATTATAAATACATGGTAATTTCAGAAATTTGGAGAAAATACTAAAGAGAAGAAAATAAAATTAACAGTCCCAAGAAAACTATTACTAACATTTAGATGTATTTCCTTCCAAATATAAGCATACAGACAGGTGGATTATTTTGTGTGTGTGTGTGTGTGTGTATATATATAGAGAGAGAGAGAGAATCTTTCTCATACAACAGCTGTACCTCCTGAGCTGGTCGGTATTTTAGTATCACACTAAAAAGAGCAAACTAAAAGGAAAATAGTGGAAAACATAATTAAAGATGGGCAAATTAATAGAAAAATACATGGATTCAGTCAAGATGAAATTAAAGAAGGATAAAGACAAAGGATAAAAGGGAGAAACAGAAAAGGGGAGCAAGATGGCAGAGGAGTAGGAGACCTGGATTTCGTCTGGTCTCAGGAATTCAGCTGAATAGGGATCAAACCATTCTGAACACCTACGAACTCAACAGGAGATCGAAGAAGAGAGTAGCAACAACTCTCTGAACAGAGAAGCGACCACTTACTGGGAGGTAGGACGTGCTGAGAAGTGAATCCGAGGCGATATTCGGGAGGATAGACGGCAGGGGAGGGGGCCTCCTTCGGCTGATTCTGGCAAGTGCTAGAGCTGCGGAGCACAAAATCGGACCTTTTAGAAGTAGGTTCCGCTGAGGGATATCGCTCCAGTGGCTAAGCGGGGGGTGGAACCCTCGCGGGACAGTGTGGTCTCAGAACCCTCGGGGTCACAGAAAGACCGGGGGTGCCTGAGTGTGGCAGAGCTCCCAGGTATCGGAGCGGGGAAGCCGGCTGCAGAGACGGAGCCGAGGCGCGGGCTCTCAGCTCGGGGTGACCATAAACTGTGATCCGCGGCCCAGTCGCAACAAGCGGCAGATCCGGGGAGACTCCCCTTCCTCCCCTGGGAGGAGCGGCGCAGGAGCACACCGCAGGGATCTGCTGGGTTTGGAGACTCCACACGGGGTCAGGTGCCAGAAATAGAAACGCTCGGTCACAGGCCAGGTGAGCACGGAGTGCGGCCGGAGACCGGGGAGACGGGAGGGACTGACTGCTTTTCTGGGGGGGGGGGCGCACTGAGGAGCGGGGCCCCAAGTTCTCAGCTCCTCCGGGCGGAGATTGGGAGGCTACCATTTTCATTCTCGTCCTCCAAAGTTGTACCGAGAGCTTGCAGGGAACCAAAGCTCCTGAGAGCAAACCCCAGCAGATTGCTTAGCCCGGAATGAAAGGGCGGGGCAATTCCACCTCTGGCAAACATATTTGGGAGCCATGGCAACAGGCCCCTCCCCCAGAAGAT
>NW_027397082.1:27961845-27974838 GCF_003265705.2 Callorhinus ursinus
ATGAGATACCACCTCACACCAGTCAGAATGGCTAAAATTAACAAGTCAGGAAATGACAGATGTTGGCAGGGATGCATTGAAAGGAGAACCCTCCTACACTGTTGGTGGCAATGCAAGCTGGTGCAACCACTCTGGAAAACAGTATGGAGGTTCCTCAAACAGTTGAAAATAGAGCTACCATACAATCCAGCAATTGCACTACTGGGTATTTACCACAAAGATACAAATGTAGGGATCCAAAGGGTTATGTGCACCCCCATGTTTATAGCAGCAATGTCCACAATAGCCAAACTGTGGAAAGAACCAAGATGTCCATCAACAGATGAATGGATGAAGAAGATGTGGTATATATACATAATGGATATTATGCAGCCATCAAAAGAAATGAGATCTTGCCATTTGCAACAACATGGATGGAGCTGGAGGGTGTTATGCTGAGTGAAATAAGTCAATCAGAGAAAGATATGTATCATATGACCTCACTGATAGGAGGAATTCTTAATCTCAGGAAACAAACTGAGGGTTGCTGGAGTGGTGGGGGGTGGGAGGGAGGGGGTGGCTGGGTGATAGACATTGGGGAGGGTATGTGCTATCATGGGCGCTGTGAATTGTGCAAGACTGTTGAATCACAGATTTGTACCTCTGAAACAAATAATGCAATATATGCTAGAGAAAAAAAAGAAGAAGATAGCAGGAGGGGAAGAATGAAGGGGAATAAATCGGAGGGGGAGATGAAACATGAGAGAGGATGGACTCTGAAAAACAAACTGAGGGTTCTAGAGGGGAGGGCGTGGGGGGATGGGTTAGCCTGGTGATGGGTATTAAAGAGGGCACGTTCCGCGTGAAGCACTGTGTGTTATGCACAAACGATGAATCATGGAACACTACATCAAAAATTAATGATGTAATGTATGGTGACTAACACAACAATAAAAATTTAAAGATTAAAATAAATAAAAATAAAAAATAAAAAATGGAGAAACAATTTGATCGCTGCACAGAACAGTTTGATTCCTACATTGCATTGTTACTATCATCAGTACTAATGTTCTGGAAGCATCAAGAAAAGGCTCAACCAAATTATGTTCCTTTCAAAAGAGTAGAAAAATGTATAATTTTAAGAAATTTATCAAAGAACTAAGATTTGGGGGAAAAAAATCCTCACTTGACAGTGCCAGCTTCAGGTGATCTGGAACATTCTTCATCTTGGTCCCCCCCATTTTCCAACAAAAGTGACAGTTTTCCCAATAGCCTTGTATAGAGTCTTTATTTTGGAGAAGGGTTCTGTTATCTCTTGTCACCTTAAATCCCACAGACCTTGTCTGTCATCCACACTAGGTCAGGGTTTAGGGAGTAAATTACTAAAAGCAGCTTAGGAAAACACAACTTCCATGATTGAAAGAAGTGAGAGTGGGGATTTAGGCTTTACCCAGTCTCTGGACATTTCAGATTGATCCAGGCAGTCACCTAAACCATCACTTTCTAATTCATGGGCAGAAAGAATAAAATCCTCTACCATTATTAGCATCCTATAAACTGGTAGAAATTTACATATAATAGGCTGGGTTCCCAAATTCTTTCAGGGCTGATCTCTGACATCTCAGTTTGGAGAATTAAGGCATTTGTCTTTGTAAGCACAGACAAGTGATGGATGCCTGCGAACTGGAGCTCTGGAATTTGCTTTGGCCAATCAGCAAATCCTCCACAACAAAGCTATCTTCTGACCTGGAAGCCCTTTATTCATGTATTATCTATTAGCTTTCCTGAAGCCCCAAGGCCCTAAGGGAAACGTACAAATCCGTACAAATCCGTAGCTGGGCTCACAAATGCTTTAGAGATACAGACACAACTCATTTCTCAGTAGAGGCTCCTAAAATTTAGTCGTAATTTGAGAATTCTACAAAATCACACAGGAGATTTGTAAAAGGCAAGTCACTTAGCAGTACTGTTAACGTTGCTAAAAAGATTTTTTTTCACAAGAACAACCAAGTCTTTTGTGATACAAGTCATCACTCCTGTTCTTTTCATTTACTCTTTAAAAATAAAATCAAATTTACATATGCTGGGTTGTCTGGTGGACAATTGAATTTTTTATCAATCGTGTTTTAGCCAGCTTCTAAGAGGCACTTGTGTTCTAGTAAATCTTCCTAAAAAATCTTTGCTTTTCACTATCCCCACTGCACCATCTGTACCTCGGAAAGGCTATAGCTGTAGGAGCATCTGGGTCACAAGTTATATCCAGAAAAGAGCTTCCTACTGTTCCAAGTGTTTCCGTTTTCATTTGTGATGGTTTTTCTCCTTCAGCTGAAACTCACACTGTAAAAATTACCCACAGCTTTCAAGGAGTAACACATTTAAATCACAGTCTATAAAAGTTAGAGATGAAAGAGACTTTAGAAATGAGGAAGTCCAACTCCTGAAATTGGAAACAGAGCTCCAGATTCACTTTATCCAGAGATAAAGTGCCCATTTTTACACAGGGAGTTATCAGAGCCACAGGGAAACCGGGGCCTTCTGATACTCAAAGTTGTGCTCTTTCCAATAAGGGTGCTGCATCCTCCACAGCACTTAAATCTCTGTAATCTAGATCCCGTTCCTGTCTACATCTGTAACAAATAGCGTTCAAAAAACAGTAGCAGAGTCAAATCCCAACTTAGGGTTTTCCTTTAAGTGTGTTTTGTAGGTTCATCTGAAATGGAACAAAAGGATTTTTTTTACACTTCTTCCTGTTCATAAAATTGAGAATTCATTCTTGAAAATGACATTCACACTCTATGTACTCTGCAAGTACAGAGATCCGAAGATGGAGGCTAGCTGAACTGTAAAATATAATGAAGGTCTTGAAATTGAGAATACTTTCCAACTAAATGACTTCAGTCTGCTTTGTGCTTCTGAGATCTGGCCTGGGGTAAGATCATGACGCCCAAACATGATTTTTGTTTCCTTTTGCCAACTTTCTTGGACTGCTATTAACCTTGGGCTCTTTAAATTAATGTTTTATGTCAAAGTAGTTTTGACCACAGAGGGAGCATAAACTTGAACCCAATTCCATATGAGGACAAGCTTATAGTTACAAGAAAAATATTTCTATCAAAGCCCATTCTGAAATAGAAGTTTTATGTTATCTCCCTTTGCAAATCCATAGATTTTTTTTTTCCAATTCTCTATTCTACTAGTTCAGTCCTTCAGTGGTCTCAGCTTTACTCAGGAGTCTCTGTAGCATTTCCCTTACTTTAGAAAAGCCCAACACTTTATGTTATATCTTTGTGTGGCTGCTGAAACCTGAGACCCTTGATAGGGAGGTGGCAAATGCCAACCATTTGGAAGCCCACTGCACCAGTATTAACACTCCGCTATTCATCTTTTCTTTACTGTGTGGCCCCTAGACATTTCCCTTACTTTTGTGCAGGCTCACTAATGATTTTAAAAGATACTCATTATACTTACCATTTCTGACTACTCTGTGGGCTTTTAAACTCTTTATTTTGAATTTTCTCATTAACATTTAAAGAAAGAGCCTCTTTTCATTAACTTCCATTTCAAAAGATCTCCACCTTATAAAATCAAAATAATGATGTACATAAAATAAACTTAAACTCTAAATTATTACTAGTGCTTGTTGGGTGACAGGATAGGTTTGATGGTTTTACATAGGCAATGCCTCTGCTTGTTTCTAGTTTTGATCTGAGCAAAAATGATCCTTCCTACTACAATCAGTTTAAACTTCACCTCCCACGTACAGAGTAAAGAAGTTGGTTATCACAGAAGAGAAAGTAGGGATGCAAAGAATTTGGACAGCCAGCACAGTATTATTTTGGAGAGAAGCAAAACCTTCTATAGAAATTAGCTCCTAGAGGAAGAAAAGGGGAGTATGTCAGAGGGGGAGACGAACCATGAGAGATGATGGACTCTGAAAAACTGAGGGTTCTAGAGGGTAGGGGGGTGGGGGGATGGGTTAACCTGGTGATGGGTATTGAGGAGGGCACGTTTTGCATGGTGCACTGGGTGTTATGAACAAACAATGAATCATGGAACACTGCATCAAAAACTAATGATGTAATATATGGTGATTAACATAACAATAAAAAAATTAAAAAAAAAAAAAGAAAGAAATTAGCTCCTAAAGGCTCAGAACTAAATGGCTCTACTTTAATCAGGTGGCTACATAAATTCAAGAATTCATCAATAATGGTCCTGAAGCAATAAGTGACACCCTTATGCAGATTTCATGGAACAAAACAGTGGCCTAGAGTCTGAAAGAAGGACGATGGAATCTGAATAAGAACATCTCTTTTGCCCTTCTGCTGAAGGATTGACACCAGTTCTTTCTTGGGGAAGAATTCTAAATATGTTCTTTAAAATGTGTCATCTCTAAATGTATATTACAAATTTATTATGGATTAAGAGAAATAGCTTGAAACATACTCAAATCTTTTGCTACCTTCTTAAAGCCTTGAGTTTAAGAATCTACATTAGGTATTTTTCTGGAAAGAAAAATATCTTTGATTCTTGTTCTCGTACAAGGTAAATCAGGCAAAGAGCCCTCCTCAGATTTGTCTAAGCAAAACTTTTTTTTCTTCCAACACACAGATTGCTACACATTACATAGGCAAGTGGGGCCCCATTCTTTCATGAGCCCTGGAATGCAGCAGCTTAAGTACTTAGTTTAAGTACTCAGTTGCTCATGCTACCATGACACCAATTCAGTTGTGAAGACATACTAGTAAACTCATCAGAGAAAAGTCAGTCTGATTTATTTCTTTTTAAATTGTGGTAAAAATATATAATATGAAATTGACCAGCTTCACCATTTTTAGGTATACAGTTCATACAATTGAGCATTACGTACATTCACATTGCTGTGCAACCATCAACACCATCTCCAGAACTTTTTCATCTTTCTAAACTGAAATTCCATACTCATTAAATAATAGCTCCCCATCCTTCCCCTCCCCCCACTCCCTGGCACCCACCATTCTACTTTCTGTGTCTCTGAATTGAACTGCTCTAGGAACCTCATAGACCTGAAATCATGCAATATGTCCTCTTTTGTCACTGGCTCATTTCGCTTATATAGGATCTTCAAGATTCATGTTGTAGCATGTGTGGAAATTTCCTTCTTTAAAATTGCAGTAAAACACACAACCAATTTACCATCTTAAAACTTTTTCTGTGTACATTATAGTTTTGTTAACCATATGCCCACTGTTGTACAACAGATCTCTAGAACTTTTTCATCTTGATTGACTGAAATTCTATAGTCACTGATCAATGATTCTCCATCCCTCTTCCCCAACCTCTGAAAACAACCATGATCTTTTCTATTTCCAAGAGTTTGATTATTTCAGATAACTCATATAAGTGAAATCATGCATTGTTTTTCCTTTTTTTGACTGGCTTATTTCACTTAACATAAAGTTCTCGAGGTTCATCCACATTGAAGTATGTAACAGAATTTCCTTTTTTTGAGGCTGAATAATGTTAAGTGATCTGTTTTGAGAATCAAAGATTGACCCATTTGAGGACAGAATTATGGCTACAGGACTTTTTTACACAGGCCCATGCTGAAAGAGAACATTATTTTTTTATTTTCTATTTTTTTATTTATTTATTTTCTTGACAAGTATGAACTTTTTCTGAAAAAGCTAATTGTAATAATAAGTGATTAAATTTATCATGGGCTCTGTGTGCCAGGCAGTGTCCTAAATGCCTTATATACATTGCCCAGATTAACCCTGACAATTGTACCAGGCGGTAGGCATTACTATTATTGTTTCTGGTTTAAAAATGAGGATATCAAGGTTCAAAGACTTTAAGTAACTTTCCTGAGGCCCGCATCCCACATCTAATGCAGGAGCTGAGATTCCCACCATTACTGGTCTCCTGGGATTACTTTCTTAAATACCATAGTCAGCAACTTTCCTATATTTTGGTCAGTGTGGTGCAGAAATTATTTAATATTCTACAGATTGAGCACATCCTAATTTGCTAGATCTGTAGCTATTTTCCATCAGGAGCACACTCATTTTTCTCATTCTCTTTTCTGGGCTGTATTTCTAGCTCCCTCCTCCCTACCACCACTGCACTCTGAATTGGATATATACAACTCTTCATAAATATTCCTCTGGCCTTTTATTTCTTTCATTGCCCTTTCCCTTTCTTCATCTTTCAGTGGTAGAAATGTAAAACCATTACAAACACAATGCAGCTTAAGCTATAAGAATTAAATCATTACAAAAAAAAAAAAAAAAAAAATGCAGCCTAATGTGGGAGGGGCCCGGGGGGGGGGGGGGGGGGGGGTGGTGGGGGTTAGTAACAGCTGGTTTAACAAAGAAGCAGCTGTACTGAAAAAGGTTGTTTAAAGAAAGTATTTTTAGTCCTTTAGGATTTTTGACCTCTTTTTGGAACTTTAGCATTAGTTATACTCTATACCATGTGTCATGGATGTTTATATTTTGCAGCTGAGTCCCAGCCTAAGACCATTCTAAAAGACCCTAAAGCCCTCCTGGTTGGAAGGTGGCAAATGTTAAGTCTGATGGTAGCTACAGAAGAAAGGATCTATGTGTTCTCTAGCACCAAAGGTCAAGTGCTTGTGCTCATACACATCGCCTACAGAGGGGTTGGTGGGGCCAAAGCCACCTTTGCACCATCTGGCAACAGAGTCCTTCCGGAAGCATTGACTCTTCAAACAAAAGATCAAGTCAACGGCTGGTCTGTGTTAGTCACTAGTGTGATCCCGGTAGTGAAATGCTGCTCCACTCTGAAATCATTTTTCATTATTATCATCATCACCATTTGTTGCAATATATAATTTCACTTAATACTCCCAACAATTTCATGATAATCCCCACTTTATATATTACCAAATTAAACCTCAGAAAGGTAAAGTATTCTGCATAAATTTACATAGCAGAGCGGGGATTTGATAAAACTTTCCGATCCCAAAACCTTCTCCTAACTTCAAAGCCTATATAACTTAGTTCTCTGTTCAGATGCATCTGGAAAATTTCCATACTTTCAAAGTGAGAGGTAAAGAAGAGAAGTTACTTTCTGGTGCAAGAGACTTCCTGTCTCTCCTCAGTGTTCATCTTCCCCTTATTCTTTGTTATTAAATTCCTGATTTTTAACTGGACATGTTGCTGTCCTCCTATCGGACCACAAATCACGGATTCCTTTGCCATTAAGTGTGGCTTTGTGATTAAGTTTTACCCAGTAAGCTGGGAGTAGAAACTTTAGGTGCACTTTGGGAAACTCCCCTTAAAAGACAAGGGGTATATCTATTTTCTTCCTTCCTTGTTGCATTTTACTGCTTAGAAGGTGGGTAAAATAGCTGGTGCTCCAGCAGCCATGTTCATGACTGAGGACTGGATGAAGTCTCACCCTGAAGATAAGGGAGGCAGAGAGCTCCTCCTGAGTCTAACAACTTCATAGAAACATCTGACCAACCCTCACTCCAGATTTCTTCTACACAAAAAGAAATTTCTGTTTCTTTAAGTCATTATTATGGCTTATTGCCATGAAATCTACTCCTAATTAGTAAACTCTTCTGTAGAATATTTCATGACTACAAGTTGCAGAATGTAATTTAGGTAGTCTTTTTGCAGCCATGAACACAAAAGCAATACATTAAGGATGACAAAACAGCCATAAAATACCCGATCTTTGAGGGCATTACCGAAATGTGAAGTTAACCTTTTCTGGAGTTACCCTACTTCTGAAATTTATTACATGAGACACTAAATTGTCCCCCTTTTTAATTTCAGTTAAGTTAGGGCAATATCTTTTGTAGGTGAACACATTCTTGATGCTAATTACTAAACACAGAATAAAATATAGGCTTCTTACCCAAATTTCCATGGCCTCAGTAACCTAATTCCTGCCTACCTTTCCTACTGTCACATGTCGCTTGCTTACTGCACTCCATAAGGACATTTATTTTGTCTGTCTTTTTCTGTATCCCCAGCACCTAGAACAGTGCCTGACGCATGGTAGTTACTCAATAAATACCTGTTCAGTTAGTCAATGAATAATGTTTCTTAGAAGTGATAGTTTTGCTAGATTTTTTTTCCTGTTACTCTGCTCTTTCTTCCCACGTGGAGCCTTTAAAAGCATCATTGAGACTTTGGAAGCATCACTGAAATTATTAAAGCTTTATTTCAGTAGTCCCCAACACTCTCTTGTCTCCTCTGTCACTTCGCTTTCCCCCTCATTCTTTTTTTAGTTTTTATTTAAATTCCAGTTCATTAACATACAGTGTAATATTAGTTTCAGAGATAGAATTTAGTGATTCAACACTTACATATAACACCTAGTGCTCATCACAAGTGCCCGCCTTAATCCCCATTACCCATTTCACCCATTCCCCTGCCCACCTCCCCTCCAGCAACCCTCAGTTTGTTCTCTATATTTAAGAGTCTGTTTTTTGGTTTGCCTCTCTCTTATTTTCACCCTATGTTCATCTGTGTTGTTTCTTAAATTCCACAGATGAATTAAATCATATGGTATTTGTCTTTCTTTGATTGACTTAGTTCACTTAGCATAATACTCTCTAGCTCTATTCATGTCATTGCAAATGGCAAGATTTCATATTTTTGATGGCTGAGTAATATCCATGTGTATATATACATACATATATATATTCACACACGCAAATATTTTTATGCAACATCTTCTTTATCCATTCATCAATTGATGGGCGCTTGGGCTCTTTCTATAATTTGGCTCTTGTTGATAATGGTGCTTTAAATATCAGGGTGCATGTATCCCTTCAAATCAGTATTTGTGTATCCTTTGAGTAAATACTTAGTAATGCAATTGCTGCATTGTAGGGTATTTCTATTTTTAACATTTTGAGGAACCCCCATACTGTCTTCTACAGTGGCTGTACCAGTTTGCATTCCCACCAGTAGTGAAAGAGGGTTCCCCTTTCTTTGCATCCTCACCAACACCTGTTGTTTCCTGAGTTGTTAATTTTAGCCATTCTGACAGGTGTGAGCTGGTATTTCATTGTAGTTTTGATTTGTATTTCCCTGATGATGAGTGATGTTGAGCTTCTTTTCATGTGCCTATTACCCATCTGGATGTCTTCTTTGGAAAAAATGTCTATTCATGTCTTCTGCCCATTTTTTAACTGGATTTTTGGGTTTTGGGTATTGAGTTTTGTAAGTTCTTTATAGATTTTAGATACTAGCCCTTGATCAGATATGTCATTTGCAAATATCTTCTCCCAATTCAAACATTTCCTGTTAGTTTTATTGTTTCTTTCGCTGTGCAGAAGCTTTTTATCTTGATGAAGTCCCAGTAGTTCATTTTTGCTTTTGTTTCCCTTGCCTCAGGAGGCATATCTAGTAAGAAGTTGCTATCACCAATGTTAAAGAGACTGCTGCCTGTGTTGGCTTCTAGAATTTTGATGGTTTTCTGTCTCACATTTAGCTCTTTCATCCATTTTGAGTTTATTTTTGTGTGTGGTATAAGAAAGTGGTCCAATTTCATTCTTTTGCATGATGTCCAGTATTCCAAGTAACATTTGTTGAAGACACTTTCTTTTTTCCATTGGGTATTCTTTTGTGCTTTGTCAAAGATTAGTTGACCATATAGTTATGGGTGCATTTCTGGGTTTTCTATTCTGTTCCATTGATCTGTGTGTCTATTTTTTATGCCAGTACCATACTGTCTTTATCACTACAGCTTTGTGATATGCCTTAAAGTTCAGAATTGTGATGCTCTGGCTTTGCTTTTCTTTTTCAAGATTGCTTTGGCTATTCGAGGTCTTTTCTGGTTCCATACAAATTTTAGGATTGTTTGTTCTAGCTCTGTGAAAAAATGCTGTTGGTATTTTCATAAGGATTGCATTAAATGTGTAGATTGCTTTGGGTAGTATAGACATTTTAATAATATTTGTTCTTCCAAATCCATGAGCATAGAATGTTTTTCCATTTCTTTGTCTCATCTTCAATTTCTTTCATCAGTGTTTTATGGTTTTCAGAGTACAGGTCTTTTACCTCCTTGGTTAGGTATATTCCTAAGTATCTTATGGGTTTTGGTGCAGTTGTAAATGGGATGGATTCCTTGATTTCTCTTTCTGCTGCTTCATTATTGGTGTATGGAAATGCAATAGATTTCTGTACATTGATTTTGTATCCTACGAATTTACTGAATTTGTGTATCAGTTCTAGCAATTTTTTGGTGCAGTCTCTTGGGTTTTCTACATAAAAGTATCATGTCATCTGCAAATAGCGAAAGTTTGACTTCTTCCTTGCCTATTTAGATGCTTTTATTTCTTTTTGTTGTCTGATTGCTGAGGCTAGGACTTTCAATACCATGTTAAGTAACAGTGGTGAGAGTGGACATCCCTGTCTTGTCCCTGACTTTAGAGGAAAAGCTCTGTTTTTCCCCAATCAGGATGATATTAGCTGTGGTTCTTTTGTATATGGCCTTTATTTTTATTTTTTTAGGAGAGAGTGGGTGCAAGCAGGTGAGAAGGAGGGGCAGAGGGAGAGGGAGAGAGGGAATTTGAAGCAGGCTCCATGCCCAGCATGAAGTCCGATGTGGGGCTCAATTTCACAACCTTGAAATCATGACTTGAGGTGAAATCCAGAGTCAGACGCTCAACCTACTGAGCCACCAGGCACCGCTATGGCCTTTATAATGTTCAGGTATGTTTCCTTTATCCCAACTTTGTTGAGGGTTTTTATCAAGAATGGATTCTGTACTTTGTCAAATGCTTTCTCCACATCTATCGAGAGGATCATATGGTTCTTATCATTTCTTTTACTACTATAATGTAACACATTGATTGATTTGTGAATATCGAACCACCTTTGCAATTCAGGAATAAATCTCACTTGATCATGGTAAAGGATTCTTTCAATGTACTGTTCGTTTAGACTAGATGGTATCTTGTTGAGAATTTTTGCATCCATTTCATCAGGGATATTGGCCTGTTGTTCCTTTTCAGTGGGTCTTTGTCTGGTTTTGGAATTAAGGTAATGCTGGCCTCATAGAATGAGTGTGGAAGTTTTCCTTCCATTTCTATATGTTGGAACAGTTTGAGAAGAACGGGTATTAACTCTTCTTTAAAGGTTTGGTAGAAATCCCATGGGAAGTCCTGGACTTTTGTTTTTTGGGAGATGTGTGATCACTGATTCAGTTTCTTTGCTGGTTATCAGTCTGTTCAAGTTTTCTATTTCTTCCTGTTTCAGTTTTGGTAGTTAATGTGTTTCTGGGAATTTAACCATTTCTTCCAGATTGCCCAACATGTTGGCATATAATTTTTCATAATATTCTCTTATAATTGTCTGTATTTGTATGCTGTTGATCTCTCCTTTCTTTGTGATTTTGTTTATTTTGGTCCTTTCTGTTTTATTTTGGTAAGTCTGGCTAGAGGTTTATCAACTATTAATTCTTTCAAAGAACCAGCTCCTGGTTTCATTGATCTTCTCTACTGTTTTCTTTGTTTCTATATCATTTTTTTCTGCACTAATCTTTATCATTTCCCTTCTTCTGCTGGCTTTAGGCTTCATTTGTTGTTTTTTTGTAGCTCCTTTAAGTATAACATTACATTGTGTATTTGAGATTTTTCTTGCTTCTTGAGGTAGGCCTGGTTGCTATATACTTCCCTATTATGACCACTTTTGCTGCATCCCAAAGTTTTTGGACCATAGAGTTTTCATTTTCATTTATTTCCACGTATTTTTTTTAATTTTTTATTGTTATGTTAATCAACATACATTACATCATTCATTTTTAATGTAATGTTCCATGATTCATTGTATGTGCATACTACCCAGTGCACCACGCAGAACATGCCCTCTTTAGCCAATCATCAGGCTAACGGAGCCCCCCACCCCCCTCATCTTTAGAACTCTTGTTTGTTTTTCAGAGTCTATCATCTCTCATGGTTCATCTCCCCCTCTGATTTACCCCTTCATTCTTCCCCTCCTGCTATCTTCTTCTTTTTTTTTAATAAAATATATTGCATTATTTGTTTCAGAGGTACAAATCTGTGATTCAACAGTCTTGCACAATTCACAGCACTCACCATAGCGCATAACCTCCCCAGTGTCTATCACCCAGCCACCCCATCCCTCCCACACCCCCACCACTCCAGCAACCCTCAGTTTGTTTCCTGAGATTAAGATTCCTCATATAAGTGAGGTCATATGATACGTGTCATTCTCTGATTGACTTATATCACTCAGCATAACACCCTCCAGTTCCATCCACGTCGTTGCCAATGGCAAGATCTCATTCCTTTTGATGGCTGCATAATATTCCATTATGTTTATATACCACATCTTCTTTATCCATTCATCTGTCGATGGACATCTTGGCTCTTTCCACAGTTTGGCTATTGTGGACATTGCTGCTATAAACATTGCGGTGCACGTACCCCATTGGATCCCTACATTTGTATCTTTGTGGTAAATACCCAGTAGTGCAATTGCTGGATCGTATGGTAGCTCTATTTTCAACTGTTTGAGGAACCTCCATACTGTTTTCCAGAGGGGTTGCACCAGCTAGCATTGCCACCAACAGTGTAGGAGGGTTCCCCTTTCTCCACATCCCCGCCAACATCTGTCATTTCCTGACTTGTTAATTTTAGCCATTCTGACTGGTGTGAGGTGGTATCTCATTGAGGTTTTGATTTGGATGTCCCTGATGCCAAGCGATGTTGAGCACTTTTTCCTGTGTCTGTTGGCCATTTGGATGTCTCCTTTGGAAAAATGTCTGTTCATGTCTTCTGCCCATTTCTTGATTGGACCATTTGTTCTTTGGGGGTTGAGTTTGATAAGTTCTTTATAGATTTTGGATACTAGCCCTTTATCTGATATGTCATTTGCAAATATTTTCTCCCATTCTGTCGGTTGACTTTTAGTTTTGTGGACTGTTTCTTTTGCTGTGCAAAGCTTTTTATCTTGATGAAATCCCAATAGTTCATGTTTGCCCTTGCTTCCCTTGCCTTCAGCGATGTTTCTAGGAAGAAGTTGCTGC
>NW_027397082.1:27979838-28056954 GCF_003265705.2 Callorhinus ursinus
CGTGGTTCCCACATGTCTTTGCTGGAGGCGGAATTGCCCCGCCCTTGCCGGTCCGGGCTAAGCGAGCTGCTCGGGTTTGCTCTCGGGAGCTTTTGTTCCCTGCAAGCTTTCCGTACAGGGTTGGAGGATGTCAGTGAAAATGGCAGCCTCCCAATCTCCACCCCAGAGGAGCTGAGAACTCGGGGCCCCGCTCCTCAGTGCGCCCCCAGAGAAAGGCAGTCAGTCACTCCCGTGTCCCCGGTCTCCCGCCGCACTCCGTCCTCACCCCGCCTGTGACCGAGCGTTTCTATCTCTGGCACCTGACCCCGCACGGAGTCTCCAAACCCAGCAGACCCTGCAGTGCGCTCCCGCGCCGCTCCTCCCCGGGGAGGAAGGGGAGTCTCCCCGGATCTGCTGCTTGTTGGGTCCCTGCTGGAGGAGCAGTGGCCCAACTGTGCCGCGGATCACAGTTTATGGCCACCCTGAGCTGAGAGCCCGTGCCTCAGCTCCGTCTCTGCAGCCGGCTTCCCCGCTCCGATCTCTGGGAGCTCTGCCGCACTCAGGCACCCCCAGTCTTTCTGTGACCCCGAGGGTCCTGAGACCACCCTGTCCCGCGAGGGTTCCACCCCCCGCTTAGCCACTGCAGCGACGTCCCTCAGCGGAGCCGACTTCTCAAAGTTCCGACTTTGTGCTCTACGGCTCTATCACTTGCCAGAAGCGGCGGACGGAGGCTCCCTCCCCCACCATCTGTCCTCCTATCACCTTGGATTCACTTCTCCGCACATCCTACCTTCCAGAAAGTGGTCGCTTCTCTGTTCAGAGTTGTTGCTACTCTCTTCGATCTCCTGTTGAGTTCGTAGGTGTTCAGAATGGTTTGATCCCTATGCAGCTGAATTCCTGAGACCAGATGAAATCCAGGTCTCCTACTCCTCTGCTGTCTTGCTCCGTCCCCTTATTTCCATGTATTTTGTAAATTCTTTTTTAATTTCCTGCTTGCTCATTAATTCTTTAGTAGAATGTTCTTTAGCCTCCATGTATTTGTGGTCTTTCCAAATTTTTTCATGTGTTTGACTTCAAGTTTCATAGCATTGTGCTTGGAATATATGCATGTTATAATCTCAGTCTTTTTATACTTGTTGAGGTCTGATTTGTGACCCAGTATATGATCTATTCTGGGGAATTCTCCATGTACACTCAAAAAGAATGCATATTCTGCTTTAGGATGAAATGTTTTGAATATATCTGTCAAGTCCATCTGGTCCAGTGTGTCATTCAAAGCCATTGTTTCCTTGCTGATTTTCTGCTTAGATGATCCGTCCATTGCTCTAATTGGGGTATTAATGTCACCTACTGTAATTGTATTATTATCAATGAATTCCTTTATGTTGTTATTAATTGATTTATATATTTGGGTGCTCCCAAGTTGGGGGCATAAATATTTCCAATTGTTATATCTTCTTGTTGGACAGATCCCTTTATTAAGATATAGTGCCCTTCTTCATCTCTTATTACAGTCTTTAGTTTAAAATCTAATTTGCCTGATATAAATATGGCTACTCTGGCTTTCTTTTGACATCCATTTGCATGATAAATGGTTCTCCATCCCCTCACTTTCAATCTGCAAGTGTCTTTAGGTCTAAAATGAGTCTCTTGTAGACAGCATATAGATGGGTCCTTTGTTTTTTTAATCCATTCTGATACCCTATGTCTTTTGATTGGAGCATTTAGTCCATTTACATTCAGAGTAATTATTGGTAGATATGAATTTAGTGCCATTTTATTATTTGTGGTTTCTGGAGATTTTCTCTGTTCCTTTTAGTCTTTGTCATTTTTGGTCCTTCTTTCCCACTCAAAGAGTCCCCTTTAATATTTTTGCAGGGCTGGTTTAGTGGTCACGAACTCCTTCATTCTTTTTTTGTCTGGGAAACTCTATTTCTCCTTCTATTCTGAATGATAGCCTTGCTAGATAGAGTATTCCTGGCTGCATATTTTTCTCATTCAGCACGTTGGCTATATCATGCCCCTTTTCTCTTTCCTGCCAAGTTTCTGTGGACAGACCTGCTGCTAACCTTATTTGTCTTCCCTTGTAAGTTAGGGACTTCTTTTGTCTTGCTGCTATTAGGATTTTTTTTCTTTATCTCTATATTTTGCAAACTTAAATATAATATGTCCTGGTGTCAGCCTGCTTTTGTTGATTTTGATGGGAATTCTCTCTGCCTCCTGGAACTGGATGTCTGTTTCCTTCCCCAGATTAGGGAAGTTCTCAGCTTTAATTTCCTCAAATAAATCTTCTGCCCCCTTTTCCCTCTCTTCTTCTTCTGGGACTCCTATGATAAGAATATTACACTTTATGGAGGTACTGAGTTCCCTAAGCCTACATTCATGATCCAGTGTTTTTCTTTCCCTCTTCTTTTCAGCTTCATTATTTTCCATAATTTTATCCTGTATAACACTTATGTCCTCTGCTTCTTCCATTCCTGTGGTCATTACATCCAGTTGGTTTTGACTTGGTTATTGCATTTTTTGCTTCAGCCTGACTAGTTTTTAAGTCTTTTATCTCTGCTGTAAGTGACTTCCTGGGGTCTTCTATGCTTTTTTCAAGCCCAGCTAAGATCCTTATGATTGTTGCTTTAAATTCTGGGTCAGGCGTATTACTTATATCTGTTTCAATTAGATTCCTGGCTGTGACCTTTTCTTCTTCTTTCTTTTGGAATGAATTCCTCTGTCTTGGCATTTTTGTCTAGGTCTCTCTCTTCTGTGTGTTAGGAAAGCCTGTTATGTTTCCTGCTCCTGATAGTGATGGCTTTATGAAGAAGAGGTCATATACTGTCCAGGGCCTGGCACTTCTGGAAGTGTCTCCGGTGTATACTGTATGCACTCTGCTACTGTGTTTTGGCTGCTCTTTCCCTCAGGTCAGTCCTCTGCAGAATTTCTCCTTACCTACCGTGGAGAGTGTTTGGACCTGGGCCAAAGTGTGGTGAGTTTTAGGTAGGTGTGCTCTGGTCTGCTTGTCAAAAGAGACTGGATGCTATTTCTATTACAGCTGAAGCTTTGCAGAGCTCTGTGGTCCAGTAGACATGGTGCATGCAGGGGGTTTGTGGTGGTTTCTGGGGGGGAGGTCCACTGCACTGGTTCTCAGGCACACTTGCCGAGAAAAGCTGTACCTGCAGAGCACAAGGGACAGGATTTGGTGTAAGCAGTTTAGGCCACCAGTATGGGTGCTGTGCAGCTTACTGAGTTGGTTTAAGCTGAGGGGTTGTGATGGGAAATGGTGCCTGCCAGCTCTTTGTGCCTGGAGAGACAGCATCACCTCTCCCAGCTGTTCTCTAAGAAGGGGAAACCGTCTCACGCAGCGTGTCCCAGGAGATCTTCAGATTGCACTGTCTCCTCCGGGACTATCCACCCTCCTTTTTCATGGGAGCACTGCTGCACCTGCCAGGCTCCATATTAGCCATGCCATGGATCTTTAAAATTCCAGTCGTTGAGCCCTGCTCATTGTAAAAACTCACGCAAATCAGCCTCTTTTTTCCCCAGTCAGTGGCTTTGGGGAAGAGTTTTCCTTGTGCTCTCCCCTGTGTGCTCCACTCCTCTCTCTCTGGCCTCTCTCTGTGACCAGGGCACCCATGATCTGTTTCTCCCCCAAACCACATCTCTGCACTTCCTACCTTCCATGATTGTAGTCTCTTCTCTCCTTCTAGTTGTGCAATTTGTTCTGTCAGTCCTCAGATCAATTTTTTGGATATTCAGAATGATTTGATTTTTATTGAATATCAAATAACCATGTTTGAGGGACAAGGCAAACCTAGGGTCCTCCTACTACTCAGCCATCTTAGCTCCAAGGGCTCCCCCCTCATTCTTTTTTTTTTTTTTATGTTAGTCACCATACAATACATCATTAGTTTTTGATGTGGTGATCCACGATCCATTGTTTTCGTATACCACCCAGTGCTCCATGCAGTACGTGACGTGCCCTCTTTAATACCCATCACTGGGCTAACCCATCCCCCCTCCCCTCTAAAACCTTGTTTGTTTCTCAGAGTCCGTAGTCTCTCATGGTTCGTCTCTCCTTCCGATTCCCCCCCTTCATTTTTCCCTTCCTTCTCCTAATATCCTCCGTGCTATTCTTTATGTTCCACAAATAAGGGAAACCATATGATAATTGACTTTCTCTGCTTGACTTACTTCACGTAGCATAATCTCTTCCAGTCCCATCCATGTTGATGTAAAAGTTGGGTATTCATCCTTTCTGATGGCTGAGTAATATTCCATTGTACATATGGACCACATCTTCTTTATCCATTCATCTGTTGAAGGGCCTCTCGGCTCTTTCCACAGTTTGGCTATTGTGGACATTGCTGCTATGAACATTGGGGTGCATATGGCCCTTCTTTTCACTCCATCTGTGTCTTTGGGGTAAATACCCAGGAGTGCAATTGCTGGGTCATAGGGTAGCTCTATTTTTAGTTTTTTGAGGAACCTCCACACTGTTTTCCAAAGCAGCTATACCAACTTGCATTCCCACCAACAGTGTAGGAGGGTTCTCCTTTCTCCACAACCTCTCCAACATTTGTTGTTTCTTTTCCTGTCCATTTTTGCCATTCTAACTGGTATAAGGTGGTATCTCAATGTGATTTCGATTTGAATTTCCCTGATGGCTAATGATGATGAACACTTTTTCATGTGTCTGTTAGCCATTTGTATGTCTTCTTCAGAGAAGTGTCTTCTGCCCATTTTTTGACTTGATTATTTGTTTTTTGGGTGTTGAGTTCGAGAAGTTCTTTATAGATCTTGGATATCAGCCCTTTACCTGTAGTGTCATTTGCAAATATCTTCTCCCATTCTGTGGGTTGCCTCTTTGTCTTGTTGTTGCCTCCTTTGCTGTGCAGAAGCTTTTTATCTTGATGAAGTCCTAAAAGTTCATTTTTACTTTTGTTTCACTACCTTTTGGAGATGTATCTTGAAAGAAGCTGCTATGGCTGATGTCAAATAGATTACTGCCTATGTTCTCCTCTAGGATTTTGATGGATTCCTGTCTCACATTGAGGTCTTTCATCTGTTTTGAGTTTATCTTTATGTATGGTGTTAGAGAATGGTCGGGTTCCATTCTTCTGCATGTGGCTGTCTAATTTTCCCAGCACCATTTATTGAAGAAACTGCCTTTTTTCCATTGCGTGTTTTTTCCTGCTTTGTCGAAGATTATTTGACCATAGAGTTGAGGGTCCATATCTGGGTCCTCTATTCTGTTCCATTGGTCTATATGTCTGTTTTTGTGCCAGTACCATGCTGTCTTGGTGATCACAGCTTTGTAATATAGCTTGAAATCGGGCAACATGATGCCCCCAGCTTTGTTTTTCTTTTTCAACATTTCCTTGGTGATTCGGTGTCTTTTCCAATTCCATATAAATTTTAGGATTGTTTGTTCCAGCACTTTGAAAAATGTCATTGGAATTTTGATCAGGATGGCATTGAAGGTATAGATTGCTCTGGGTAGCATAGACATTTTAACAATGTTTATTCTTCCGATCCATGAGCATGGAATATTTTTCCATCTTTTTGTGTCTTCTTCAGTTCCTTTCATGAGTGTTCTGTAGTTCCTAGAGTA
This sequence comes from Callorhinus ursinus, assembly GCF_003265705.2. Classification (NCBI taxonomy): domain Eukaryota; kingdom Metazoa; phylum Chordata; class Mammalia; order Carnivora; family Otariidae; genus Callorhinus; species Callorhinus ursinus. The sequence goes on from NW_027397082.1 coordinate 27,985,420, forward strand.
TAGATCCTTTACCTCTTTGATTAGGTTTATTCCGAGGTATCTTATGGTGTTTGGTGCTGTTGTAAATGGAATAGTTTCTCTAATTTCTCTTTCTACGTTGCATTGTTAGTGTATAAGAAAGCCACTGCTTTCTGTGCATTGATTTTGTATCCTGCCACGTTACTGAATTGCTGTATGAGTTCTAGTAATTTGGGGGTGGAGTCTTTTGGATTTTCCACATAAAGTATCATGTCGTCTGGGCGAAAAGAGAGAGTTTGACTTCTTCTTTGCCAACTTTAATACATTTTATTTCTTTTTGTTGTCTGATTGCTGTTGCTAGGACTTCTAGTACTGTGTTGAACAAAAGTGGCGAGAGTGGGCATCCTTGACGTGTTCCTGATCTTAAGGGAAAGGCTCTCAGCTTTTCCCCATTGAGGATGATATTCGCTGTGGGTTTTTCATAGATGGATTTTATGAACTTGAGGAATGTTCCTTCTATCCCTATACTCTGAAGAGCTTTAGTCAGGAAAGGATGCTGTATTTTGTCAGATACGTTTTCTGCATCAACTGAAGGACCATATGGTTCTTCTCCCTCCTCTTATTAATGTGTTCTATCACATTGATTGATTTGCGAATGTTGAATTACCCTTGCAACCCGGGGGCTAAATCCCACATGGTCATGGTGGATGATCCTTTTAATGTATTGTTGGATCCTATTAGCTAGGATTTTTGTTGAGGATTTTGGAATCCATATTCATCAGGGATATTGGTCTGAAATTCTCCTTTTTGATGGGGTCTTTGCCTGGTTTGGGGATTAAGGTAATGCTGGCCTCATAGAATGAGTTTGGAAGTTTTCCTTCTGTTTTTATTTTTTGAAACAGCTTCAGTAGAATAGGTATTATTTCTTCTTTGAATGTTTGGTAGAATTCCCCAGGGAATCCATCAGGCCCTGGACTCTTGTTTTTTGGGAGGTTTTTGATCACTGCTTCAATCCTGTTACTGGTTATTGGCCTAGTCAGGTTGTCAATTTCTTCCTGTTTCAGTCTTGGCAGCTTATAGGTTTCCAGGAAGGCTTCCATTTCCTCCAGATTGCTCAGTTTATTGGCATATAGTTGTTGATAATAGTTTCTAATAATTGTTTCTATTTCCTTGGTGTTAGTCGTGATCTCTCCCCTTTCATTCATAATTTTATTAATTTGGGTCCTTTCTCTTTTCTTTTGGATAAGTCTGGCCAGGGGTTTATCGATCTTATTAATTCTTTCAAAACACCAACTTCTAGGTTCATTGATCTGATCTACTGTGTTTCTGGTTTCTAATTCATTGATCTCTGTTCTAATCTTAATTATTTCTCTTCTAATGCATGGCTTAGGCATCGCTTGTTGCTTTTTCTTTAGTTCTTTAAGGTGTAGAGTTAGTTGGTGAATTAGGGATTTTTCTATTTTTTTGAGTGAGGCTTGGATGGCTATGTATTTCCCCCTTAGGACCGCCTTTGCAGTATCCCATAGGTTTTGGACCGATGTGTTTTCGTTCTCATTGATTTCCATGAATTGTTTAAGTTCTTCTTTGATTTCCTGGTTGACCCAAACATTCTTGTGCAGAGGGGTCTTTAGCTTCCAAGTGTTTGAATTTCTGCCAAATTTTTTCTTGTGATTGAGTTCCAGTTTTAAAGTATTGTGGTCTGAGAATATGCAGGGAATAATCTCAGTCTTTTGGTATCGGTTGAGACCTGATTTGTGACCCAGTATGTGGTCTAGTCTGGAGAAAGTTCCATGTGCACTCGAGAAGAATGAGTATTCTGTTGTTTTAGGGCGGAATGTTCTGTATTTATCTATGAGGTCCATCTGGTCCAGTGTGTCATTCAAAGCTCTTGTTTCTTTGTTGATTTTCTGCTTAGATGATCTGTCCATTGCTGAGAGTAGAGTACTGAGGTCTCCTACAATTAACGTATTGTTATCAATATAACTCTTTATTTTGGTTAACAGTTGGCTTATGTAGATGGCTGCTCCCATGTTGGGGGCATAGATATTTACAATTGTTAGATCTTCTTGTTGGATAGACCCTTTAAGAATGACATAGTGTCCTTCTGTGTCTCTAACTACAGACTTTAGTTTAAATTCTAATTTGTCTGATATAAGAATTGCTACCCCAGCTTTCTTTTGAGGTCCGCTGGCATAGAAGATGGATCTCCAACCCTTCACTTTCAGTCTGGATGTATCTTTAGGTTCAAAATGAGTCTCTTATAGACATCATATGGTTGGGTCCTGTCTTTTTATCCAGTCTGCAACCCTGTGCCATTTTATGGGAGCATTTGGGCTGTTCACATTGAGAGTGATTATTGAAAGATATGAATTAATTGTTAACATGTTGCCTGCAAAGACATTGTTTTTATAGATTGTCCCTGTAAATTTCTGTTGTATATCACTCTTGGGGTATTTCTCCTTTTATAGAACCCCCCTTAATATTTCTTGCAGGGCCAGCTTAGTGGTCACATATTCTTTCAGTTTCTGCTGGTCTTGGAAGTTCTGCATCACTCCACCCATTCTAGATGACAGCCTTGCCGGATAAAGTATTCTTGGCTGCGTGTTCTTCTCATTTAGTACCCTGAATATGTCTTGCCAGGCCTTTCTGGCTTGCCAGGTCTCTGTGGATAGGTCTGACGTTATTCTGATGTTCCTCCTTCTGTACATAAGGAATCTCTTCCCCCTGACTGCCCTTAAGATGCTTGGTTCTAAGATTTGTGAGTTTTACTATTAGATGCCGGGGTGTTGGCCTGTTTTCCTTGATCTTGGGAGGGGTCCTCTCTGCCTCTAGGACACTAATGTTTGTTTCTTTCCCCAGATTAGGGAAGTTCTCAGCTATGATTTGCTCAAATATATCTTCTAGTCCTTTCTCTCTCTCCACTCCCTCCGGGATTCCAATAATTCTGACATTGGAACGCTTCATGGGGTCACTTATTTCTCCGATTCTATTTTCATGGATTCTGAGTTGTTTTTTCCTGGCCTCTTCTTTTCCATTTTTATCTATTAAATTGTCTTCCAGGTCACTGATTTGTTCTTCTGCCTCACTTACCCTAGCTGTTAGATTATCTAGATTAGATTGGATCTCATTGATGGCATTTTTAAGTTCTGCCAACTCAGGTTTCATTTCTGCCCTTAGAGACTCTATGTTGCCATTAATTGATTTCTCCATTCTAGCCATTGTCTTCACAATTGCTAGCCTGAATTCCATTTCCGACATCTTGGTTATATCTTCATCCATTTGTAAATCTGCAGCATATGTCATAATCTCTGAGTCTTTCTTATTTTGGGGGCTCCTCCTCCTAGTCATTCTTTTGATGGGTGGATGGGGAATGTATAGAGTCCAAATTATTGACCAGAACCCAAGTAAGATGCACCTGTTTTCTAGGGACTTGAGGGTTGCTGGCCTCTTGTTTTCCCAGCCTGTCTTCTAGGGAAGGGGCCTGCCGCACTGTTACTCAGGCAACTCTGTTTGGGCGGAGTTGCCCTGCCCCTGTGGGGGGGATGGGCTCAGTGGGAACCACTTTTGGGGGCTTTTGTTCTCTGGCGGCTTTCTCTGGCGGCTTTCCATGTCTCTTCCGAGTGTCAGAGCAGCAGAGACCGTTTCCAACCCTCTGCCTCAGAGCAGAGAGACCGCAGTCTGTTCTTCAGTGAGCTCTCCAGGCCACACTGTCTCCATTTCTGTCTGTGCTGCTATAAACTGCAGCGTCCTGGGTTGTGCACCCCTCCGCAGCGCTCCCAGTCCTGCCTCCAGGTCAGGGCATGTCTCTGCCCTTTGTGCTTCTAAAACCGCCAGCTGCTCTCAGTCTGCACATGCTACCCCGCTACTCTGGTTTCCGTCTAAAGTCCTTTCCCCTCCACTACCAGTCTGCGAGTCTGTGCCCCAACCCCAGCTCGGGAGGCTATCGGCCACCGGTGGTGTAGGATCCCCATAGCTGGGCTCCCTCCTGCTGCTGTTTATCCTCCGATATCTGCCTGCAGAATCATGGCACCCCACTTCTACCTTGAAACCAACCATCTGCAATATTCTTTTTGTAGAGATCCAGATCTTCTTACATCTCAGGCTGATTTTGTGGGTACTCAGACTGGTCTGGGAGATATCCAGCTCAATTCTGGGGACCAGTTGGAATAGGGTCCCCTACTCCTCTGCCATCTCTTCTCCTCCCTCTCCCCCCTCATTCTTAAACGCAGACAGTGATCATGTCAATCTAGCAAACTTGGGGCTTTAAGATGTACCTGATGGAGTTAGATGAGAGTTATTTTGAATGTTCCTCATTTAGTTCTAAAACTAAAACATATGTCACAAAACCTTTATCATTACAAACCCAGGAGAATGGAATTTAAAACCTAAGAGAATTCTTTCCTTTAGGCTGAAAATATGTTCCCATCTTGGTGAAACCAAAAGCGATCAGTGCCTCCAGCTGTAAAAATATTGATTAGTCTCTTTGCTATTGGCCCTCGTGGCCTGGTGAGGCTGGGGACAAGAAATATGCCCTCCCAGACACTATTACATAGCTCAAATGCCTCATTTTTTTCTTTGCTGTGATTAAAAAAACTACCTTGTTCATGTTAGAAGCTCTGATAAAGAAATCAAAACTCACACATTCAAACCTCCCAGAGCAGCATTTCATCACTTTCTAGGAGCTAAGGACTATCAGTGTGGTAAAGCATTACTCTGCCCTGCTACACCCTGGGTGCTTTTAGGTGTCCTGGCTCACCACTTCCCAAACTTAGCTCACGGAGCCTGGGCAATAAATGGCTAGACTGACTTAAAAACACTTTAGAAATATTGGTGCCAGATTGATACAGGAATTTTCATATTAGTGCCAGTTTCCTTCTTTGGCAGAGCACTGCTTTGCAAATAAGTATCAAGAGATTACATAAGCCTTTTGCAATCATTATCTCTCCTTCAGTTACCAAAAGCAAGACCAAACAAAGAAACTTTGAGATGGGAACTTTTGTTCTCTCTTTCCTACAAGGGGATTGTTATTAATAATCATTGTGCAGAATTTTTTTGTTTGCACCTCCAGATCTGCACTCTACCCCCTTTCCATCCTGCTTGATGCTTTGGGAGGCTGATGTCTATGATCTGCATCATGGACTCCCATGTCCTCTAACTTTCAGTGGGCTTCAGCCAAAGGGAGACACTGGCAGAGATCAGGGGGTGGGAAAAAGAGAGGGTGCAGTATTTATTCTTCTGACACTTTCTTGCCAGGTCTCACAGAGTTCCTGTAGCCCAATGAACTAGGGATAGTAGCAATGTCCCCTAGTTTCCAGGGTTTTTATATTCCTTATTGATTTTCCTTAGCCTTCCTACAACTTTGTAAATAATCCCTTTCTTTCTTTCTTTTTTTAAAGATTTTATTTATTTACTTGAGAGAGAGAATGAGATAGAGAGCATGAAGGGGTCAGAGAGAGAAGCAGACTCCCTGCTGAGCTGGGAGCCCGATGCGGGACTTGATCCCGGGACTCCAGGATCATGACCCGAGCCGAAGGCAGACGCCCAACCAACTGAGCCACCCAGGCGCCCCACATAATCCCTTTCTGAAACTCTCTTCAATCATGTTAGTCATCTGTCTCCTGCTAAGACAGGACTGACAGACAAGTCCAAAGCCTGGATAGTAAGCCATTAGTGGCAGAGCTAAGGTGACATTTAGTCTGTCTGATTCCAGACCTGTGAGTTTCTTCATCCTCCTTCCTCTCTTCCTCTCCTAGGTGAGGAGAGGACACATTTTGTCTAATTATGAGAAGAGTTGAATTCCATCTTTTCTTAGACAATATATTGTATTCCTTAGGTGAAAGGAGGGAGGGAAGAAAGGGAGGGAGGAAGGGGTTCTCTTACACCATAACCAAGAACAAAAGACTTCTGAATATTATATGGAATATAGCTGACCTATTTCCAGAAGCACGTGTTTAGAACACAAAAGAAAAACTGGAAGCTCATTAGCAGAAGGAAGTAATTAAGTATTTATTTTAAAATTTCTAAAATGTAAATTGTTTAACACTCATTACCTACTGGATTTAATAATACTATAGGATCACTTATGAGACTCAATAGCAGGCACCCATCCATTTCCTATTTTTATTTCCATTTTTTCAGTTAAATACTTTGCATGTAAGCTCTATAAATAACAGAGACTGTATAATTTAGGTACCAGAAATGGATGCTTAATGTTCCATTAAATTAGAAACTGAAGCAGTGTGATTTGGTTGTGCCTTGCTGGCCAGAAATAAACAGAATCCAGGGAGATTACAGACACATTTTCTAGGTGCCGAATGATTTGCCCGTAGTTCTAAGAGGAAATATCGGTGTATATGATCTGGAAATGTATTGAATGTTAAATTAAAACTGTGTGACTGCATGTGGCTTACCACATCACCACAGCAGTAAGGCTGCACTGGAATGTTTTTGCAGTTGTGGGTTCTAGATAGTAACAGAAAACTCATGCTGGGCTAATAAGGAGCAATATGGTAGAAATCAAGAGAGCATGAATCTGGGGTTTTATCATCTTTCATACGTGGGTTTGATTTCTCTCTCAAACATTTACTGAAGACCTTTGAGTTGAATGCCTTGGGGAAGATCATTTAAATTCTCTGAGTTTCAGATTGTTCCTCTGTCAGATGGACATAATAATGTCATCTTCGTGGATTGATTTTTAGGATTATATGATATAAAGCACTTAACACACAGCCTGAACCTTTAACACACCATGCTCAATTTTTACTAGTATTTCCTGGGTCTAGGGACTTCTCCAGCTTTCATGTTGCCTGACTCTAATTCTCAAGCAGCTAGAACACAGAGAAATATCACCCTGTCAAGCTCTCCTTTGTTCCATGTTCCTTTTTTCACACACTGGAGTCTTACTCACCCATTTGCCCCAATATTTCACTCAGGTTTCACACTCTAGGACTAGTTCTTGTTCAGGGCAGGAAGCACTGACTAAACAGGTGACTCAAAAGAGGTGAGTAGCAAGGTGCCTGCTGACTCTAATACCCTATACCTGTGTATAGGGTATTTGTGTAGATATCTAGATACTTTGTCTTAAGCTTCTGACACGTTTTTGCTTGGAACCACTTCTTGATTTCCCGAACTTTTATTTCCAAGTCATCTACCTTTTTCTTTCTGTGCTCCTTCCCATTCAAGCGTGTGGTAGGGTTTGTAATCAAGGCATCTAGTGACAGATGATACTAGTCAGGAAGCAGAAAGAAAAAGATGTGTTCCAGGCTTTGATTTCTAAAAGCTCAAACTCATCCCAGTGACTCTGAGAGAACATTCTAATTACAGAGCAGTGCATATTTCTCTTATTTCACCATATTAGGGAGAAAAACAGCAAGGGGAGGGAAGATCCCAAGAGAACACCCAGACCTGAGGAGGCCATAGCAGGTGGAATGAGAAGTTGTCTATAAGAAGACACCACAAGAGCTATTGTTTGAGCAACAAGGCAGAAGTCAGAGCTGATCCATTCATCCTACCTCCAAGTTCAGAGGATGAGGTTTGTCTCCACCTGTTGTGGGACACACCCTCCTCAATGTGATCTTGATATAGCCTCTCTCATCTCTCTTTTAGGACAGTTATCCTCTCTCTTTCCTCTCTTTTCAACATTATTGTCTTTACTGTCTCCTTTCCCCCACTTTGTAAGCCTATTGAAGTCCCATAAACACAACTGGATAAACCTGAGTTCAGGTTTGACCATGTTGATGTTGCTGTGCCTGTGGAACCCCTGACTTGAGATGTACAACAGGCTGTAGTTTAATCACCAAAACAAGATTTCATTTTATCTTCCACTCTAACCACTGCTTTTCTTACTTTTTTATTTAACACTCTATGATTTCATTCATGCTCTCCTTCTTCCTTCAAATTTATCATCTAGTGGCTTAAAATTTTCTTAAAGGAGAGGATGCTTCAGTCCTTAGTGGACATTTTTGTTGTCTTTCACCCTACAGACAATGCTTTGCTTTCTGGATACTCTTTTCCTGAACCTTCTGTTGCATCAAACTCTCCATTTCTTACCTCGATTGTATTTTCTCAGTCTTCTTAATAGTCATTCCTTCCTTTGACTCTCCCACTAATGTTAGTGCTCCCAAGTGTATCACTCATTCACAAACCATTACCACCAGCCCACCCTTGATTTGGAATATTATTAAACAAATTCCTGCTAAACTTTTTTTTTTTAAGATTTTTTTTATTGGGGCACCTGGGTGGCTCAGTCATTAAGCATCTGTCTTCAGCTCAGGTCATTATCCCAGGGTCCTGGGATGGAGCGCCGCATCAGCCTCCCTCCTGGGTGGGAGGCCTGTTTCTCCCTCTCCCACTCCCCCTGCTTGTGTTCCCCCTTTTGTTGTGTCTCTCTCTGTCAGATAAATAAAATCTTTTATTTGTCAGAGAGAGAGCACACAAGCAGGGGGAGCGGCAGGGCAGAGGGAGAAGCAGGCTCCCTGCTGAACAAGGAGGCTGACATGGGACTCAGTCCCAGGACCTTGAGATCATGACCTGAGCTGAAGGCAGACACCCAACCAACTGAGCCACGCAGGCATCCCTCTGCTAGACTTTTATAGTTAGATGCCCCATTGAGACATGAAACTTAACAGTCCCAACATGCTCTTCTTCTTCCTTTCCAATTGTGCTCTCCTTTCTGTGCCCTTTATCTCTGTCATAGGCACGTCCATTCTCCTGTCATCAAAGGCAGAAACTGATGATAACTTGATCTCTTTGATCTACTTTATTCTCCTTCCCCACTTATAATTAATCACAAACTTTCACTAATTTTGTGCCTACGTGTTTACGCGTGTGTATGGGAATATATATGTACACACATATATATATATATATTCATAGGCATACGGCCCCCTCCAATCCATTTACCACCTCATGAAAAAAGTTGTCTATCTCCAGTACAACCTGTCCTTGTCATTACAGATTTCAAAGATTTTCCTTATCAAGACAACTTTTCAAAAATTATCCATCACCGCATGAAATTTGAGCCCTTTGACATGCCATCTAAAGGTTCTCCATGGTTCTTCCTGCCCCTCCTTGCCTTTCAATTCATCAAATTGCTTGTATTTCCTCCAAACACTATTATGGTTCTTGCTTCATGTCTTCATTCTATTCCTTCTAACTAGAATGCCTTTGATCCTTCATTTTACCCAATAACAATATTAGTCACAAATGTTTTCTCTTTAATTGCTGCTATATGCCAGGATTGTCCTGCCTATTTTTACATGAATTATATCTAATTCACTATTATTAGGCTCGTTTCAAAGATGAGGATACTGAACCTCAAAGAGATTAAGGAAATTGTCCAGGCTCTGTAATTTGCAAACTTAAGGTTCAAACCCAGGTATACTTGATGCCAAAGTCTATGTTGTTAAAACCTGCACCAAGCTGCCTCTCCTCATTTTAGTGTAGCTCAGGATCTTGGTTGGAGCTCATGCTCAATGAACTTGGCTCTGAATGGAAGATGGATAGAATCTGGCTTTGTGATGACGAGTATGTGCTCTGTTGTCATTGTAGGCCTGTTTGACCCATGCATTGGCCTACATATATTCTCTCCCTGCAGCTTTCAGTCAGCTGTCCCTATCACCAAAGCATCTTGAAAATCAAAAGTATCAAGGTTGCTTGTAAAGAATCAGTGCTCGTCTGTTTATGAGCAGGCATTTCATGGTCATTATTTGTCCATATATGTCTCAAATGTATATACAAGGATTATTTAGATTGATAATAACCATCATAATGACATTTGAGGGAACATACTTGATTTTTTTCTTGTTAACTTATTGATTTTGATTTTGTTTTTTGGAAGAATATATTGATATTTTCCAAGAGACCTAATATGTCATATATTGCTCTAAGTATTTCATGGATATTGGAATAGAATCATTTATCTGTTTTAAGGGTACAAAGTTAATCCACAAATGGATAGGTCTATTAGTTCAAGCTTGTATTTTGTGTTACTCAAATCCTCTGTACCAACACTGACTAACAGAAATATAATGTGAGTCATATACATAATTTTAAAATTTCTGGTAGCCACATTAAAAAGGCAAACAGGTGAACTGATTTTTTGTGATACATTTTATTTTACCCAGTATATCTAAAATATTCTTTCAATATTCATCAATACAAAAATTAATAGATATTTTACATTGTTTTTCTTCTGTACTGTCACTAAAAATCAGGTGTGTGTTTACACTTACTGCATATCTCAGTTTGAATTAACCACATATCACATGCTCAATAGACACGTGTGTCTAGTGGCTACTGTATTAGATAGCATTCTCTGCACCTTTATACTTATTTTGTTTTCTAATCAATCTATTGATTTCCTAGAGAGGCCTGTAAAATCCCTCATTAAATTTATGGATTTCTGTCAGTTGTATAACATTTATCTAATAATTTTTGCATCATAAATTTTGAAACCATGTTATAGAATGGAAAAAGGTGGATTATGCTTTTCATCAGTATGAAATGTCTACCCCTCGTCCAGTTCAATTATTTTTATTTGAGGCCTTGAATTTTAGTTTGACATTAATATTGCCACTTCTAGCTTTTGTGATTTTCATATGCTTATTATATTTTTCATACCCTGCATGTTCCACCTTCCTGTGTTATTTTTAAAGTATACTTCCCATTAAAAGAATAGGATAGGTTTTTTTTTAACATAATCTGAGTTTTGTTTACCTTTTTATTTTTTATTTATTTTTTAAAGATTTTATTTTATTTATTTGAGAGAGTGAGCGAGAGAGAGCACAAGCTGGGGGAGAGGCAGAGGGAAAGAGAGAAGCAGGTTCCCTTCTGAACAGGGAGCCCGATGTGGGACTCGATCCCAGAACCCTGGGATCATGACCTGAGCCGCAGGCAGACGTTTAACTGAGCCACCCACATGCCCCAATTTGGCATTTATATTTTATATAAATTTAAAATTTTATATTTAAAAGTTATCTATAAAAAGAAGGGATTTGCAGATGCTTAACCACCTGAGCCACCCAGGCATCCCTTGACCTTTTAATAGTACAAGTTAATCCATGAATACAACTGTGATTACTAAAACAATTGAGTTACACTCACAATTTTATATTATGGCTTTTATCTGCTTTGTTACCGTTTTTGTTATTTATCTTTTGTTAGATTGATTGACTTACTTTTGTTCTTTTTTTCTACCTACTGATTTGGAAGTTTCCTTTTTCTAATGGTTACCCTTACATTTTTAACACAAAATATATAAACTTATAATTCCCTATCTGTGTCTATAATTAGTGAGGGTCTCTATGCGCTTAACGTGCTATCATTTCTTCTTCATTTTACCCTGTATCTACCTTACCCTTCCACCCAGCAATCCTTTCTCCTCCCCATCTATTTGTACATTATATATTAATACTTGTTTTGGATTAACTATGCATTTTGTTTGTTTCTTTGTTCATTACTCTTTCTTGCCTCCCTTCTTCTTTCATTCATTTTTTATTTTGCTGTGATATACTTTTTTAAAAAATTTTCATTTGAGACACAGAAAGAGAGAGAGCGATAGCAGAGGGGGGGGCAGAAGGACAGGGAGAGAGAGAATCTCCAGCAGATTCCCCACTGAGTGAGGAGCCCGATGTGGGGCCTGACCCTAGATCTCAAGATCACAACCCAAGCTGAAACCAAGAGTCGGCCACCCAACTGACTGAGACACCCAGGGACCCCTATTTTGCTGTGATATATTCTTACTCCTTTAGCAAAGTTCTGCAGATGATCGACTTTGCAAATTTATATCTTTAATGTGCCTTTACATGTGAATGCTAATGTGGCTGGGTATAAAACTCTAAACTCCTTTGATCTCAGAACACTGAGCTAATTTCCCATTGCCTTCTAATGTCTAGATCTGTAAGGAATCTGATATTTATATGGCCCTACTTCTTTTGTAAATAAGCTGCTTTTCTTCCTTTTGAAATCTTTGAGAATATTCTCTTTATGTTTGAGCATCTGAAATTTTATCAGGATGTTCATCTGTATATCTTTTATCATCTTTCTGTCTATACATCTATCTGTATGTTTATCCCATTCTTCCATTTTGGCTCTTGGTGAGCTCTTTCTATCTGTGACTTTCTTTAGCTTGAAAAAATTATCTTTTTTTTTTTTTTGTATTTTTATTTACTTGAGACAGAGAGAGACAGAGCCCAAGCAGAGGGAATGTCAGGCAGAGGGAGAAGCAGGCTCCCTGCGGAGCAAAGAGGCAGATGTGGGACTCGATCCCAGGACCCTGGGATCATGACCTGAGCCAAAGGCAGATGCTTAACTGACTGAGCCACCCAGGCATCCCGAAAAAACAATTATCTTTTTAATTAGTCCTCTCATCACTTTCTAATGCCTATGTTTTGGAACTCCTTTAGATAGATATTGGACCTGTGGTATAATTCCCCACATCTCTTCATTTTCTCCATTATTTTTCTATTATCTATTTGCATTGTCTTACAAAAGAGATTACCTTCACTTTACTTTCCAGATAAAAAATTTTATCCTCAGCCATGACTAGATATTTTACATTTTGGGGACTTATGTTTTTAATTTCCAAAATTCCCGATGCTATCTTGGTTTTTAATAGCTTACTTGGCATTGCAAGATAGCTTTATATTAGGACTATAATATATTTTTAAATTTCTCTGTGAAGTAGTTATTTTTAAGTTCTTTTCTATTTGCTAATTTATCTCTAGTTCTTCTTGTATCAGTTCTGTTAATTGATCAAAACCCTTCCCTTTTATCTGAATTTGCGTTATTCATTTGAATATGAATAATAATGAAATCATTCATTATTTGAATATATGATGATTCCTTTAATATATACACTTGAATTAATTTGGCACCAATCAATTAGAAAGAGACTGTATAGATTTCCTCGGTGTTTGGGTACCTCTGTTTGGCCAGCAGTTTTCCCCTATATGGGAAAGGCTTTGTGTAAGTTGGCAGAAAGTGTGGTTCCACTTAAAAGAGAGCAAGTGATATGTTAATCACCATACATTACATCATTAGTTTTTGTTGTAGTGTTCCATGATTCATTGTTTGCGTATAACACACAGTGCTAAAATAAATAAGTAATGAATAAATAAATAAATAAATAAATAAATATAGAGCAAGTGAAAAGCAGAGTCGAGTTTTAGACCCCTGCAATTTTCTGAGTAAGGACTTTTCTCTCTAGTTCTCTCTAGAGAACTCTGGAGTATTTCTCTCTTTGATGGAGCTGCCTTTCTTTTGTGTAATCCCTCCCTATCAGTTTGGGGATTATGAGTTATGTCATTCTCTTTCATACTTTTTTCTCAATTGCTAACATTCAAAAGTCCTGTCCAGATATGTTCACTTACTTTGTTGTGGAGCTCATACGGCTTCCTCAAGTATGGGGATTAGTGACTAGAATGAATACGAACCCCACAAGATTCCAAACTGATCTTCATTTGAAGAGGTAGCTAGTGAAATAACTAAGATTTTACGTTTTTCACTCTTGGAGTTGTGCTTTATTCTTTACAGAGGTTTGTTCATATCTGGTATCTTCATTTAATCACCTCAGCATCTCAACAATGTGGGTAGAGCAAGAATTATTGTGCCCATTTTGCCAATAAGAACTGAAATTCAGAGAGGTAAGGAATTCTCACCCAAAGCTGATGTGGCGGGAAAAAAAATCAGTTTTCTACCTCCTCAGCCAGGGCTTTTCTTTACAACCCAAACTAGAGAATCGAAAAAGAGCAATACCTTACCTAAAAAGCAATGTAATATAAACAGTTCTGACAATCTGAATTTCCAAAAGGAAAAAAATTGAATCAGAGGGACCTTTGTAGCTTTTCTTTAGAAGATAGAGCCTGGTTTAGAACAAGGTTGGAATAATAAAGAGGATGAAAGAAAGAAAAATGAGCTTCTAATTTGGAATCCCTCAGATTTCCAGAAATATGTATGATGACAATTTGCAAAGAACATAAAATTGCAAGCAGTGTGTGTAGTTGCAATTTTAACTTCCCAGCATTTGTCAATTTTAAAACACAGCAATTTCAATGGCATTCAAAGGATTGTCAGTGTTCATACATAAACAGATAAGCAGGTTTGATCTGGTTAAAAGTTTTCAGGATAATACAAATCTTTCCAGTTATACATTTGGGTGAATTAGAGGAACTTTATGTATGTTTCTGAAGTGTCTGGCCTGTGTCAAACTAGAGGGACCCTTGAGGGAAAAGGAACAAAGTAATTCAAATCATATTCTACAAGCAGATGGTGAGGATGACTCATGAATATGTCTTTGGTTTCTTCCCTCTTTAGAGCCAGGGTTACAGTTGAGCATCCCCGTGATGTGCACAGCCTTCCTCCAAGGCCTCTGAGGAAGCCGACTTGTGGCCACTGCGCTATTTTGAAAAGCAGGTAAAGCTATGGCCCTGGTACAGGGAACCAGGTTCATTGCGGGTGGTAGAGCCAAGAAAGTGAAATCCAGGTGAGATGACAACTGTACTACAGGATGCCCCATCTCATCCTCTACAGGTGTAGACCTAAGCTCTATCTCTGAAATTTGTCCATCTACTTCCTGTTTTGCTGACAAAGCCTTATTTTTATCTTTCCCTTTTGCTCTCATCTCTTTTTTACTTCAGGCCTTAAACACTCAATTCCTGTCTTGTGTACTACTGGCTGAATATTCACATTGCATTTATTACCCTGACCCCACCTTTCTTTCCCCTTCCTACCCCAGGGTATGGAGCCGGCCTTCTGACCTCATGCACTGACGTTCGCGGTAAAAGGCACTCTGGTAACTTTCTCTCACTCCTCCTCAGCCTAAAACAGACAAACCAGGTCCCACCACCTCTCCAGAAACCTGTAGCCTCCCGTTCCACATATACACTCTTAGCTCGGCTGCTGTAACAAAGTATCATGGTCTGGGGGGCTGAAACAACAGACGTTTCTTTTGCCTAGTTCTGGAGGCTGGGGAGTCTGATATCAGTTCCTAGGGAGAGCTCTCTTCCCAGCTTGCAGGGGGCTGCCTTTTTGTCAGGTTCTCACATGGCAGAGAGAAAGAGCTCTGGTCTCTCTTCCTTTTCTTAAAAGAACTCTAATGTTATCATGGGGAGCTTACCCTCGTGATCTCATCTAAACCTAATTGCCTCCCCAAAGCCCCATCTCCAAATACCATCATGTTGGGGGTTGGGGCTTTAACATATGAATTTGGGAGGAACACATCAAGTCCTTTCCATATGCAGAGCATCCTGAATCCCGATATCATCTCTCAAAGACGTCTCATCCTACCATAGCCAGGTACAGGATCAACCTCTTAAGTTATGAAGTGGGCTAATGCAACACAAGTCATGTACTTTCTGAAGTCTTCACAATGGTAGGGCCCACAGGAACCTTTTTGGCCTAGTTCTAGTCTTTAATGGAGGGAGGGTATTGACACAACAGAACTTATATCTTTCAGTATTTCCAAGTGATACAAGAAGAAAGCTGGAATAGGACTTGAGAGGCTGTTGTCTGGCCACCTGTGTCACCCTGACATGACATACCACAGAACACTCCGTTGTGCTGGGAATATTCCTCTAGGTCTCTCTCCCGCTGTGGACTCTTGAGCTCCTGGGGGATAAGAGCCACCTTATCAGCATCTTGTATCCATAACACCAAGCAGGCAGCAGCAAGTTTTGTTTTAATGAATGGATAGATTGAGGAATAAAATGAATCTAATGTAACATTACATTTTGCTTCCTTCCTTTCTTTCATTTCATACGAAACTCAATGGGCGCTAGAATTATGGGCATTAACTTGAGGGCCAAAACTTTTAAAAAGCAGGAACGGAGTGATTTTAAAAAGTAACCTTTAAATTTGTCCCAGTTCTAAAATTCTAAGATCCACATATAAAATTCTGGCCCTCTCGTAAACTTTTCTGGACAGACTATGTGGTAAAGAGAATAATGACAAAAAAGAACACTAAAGCTAGAACTGCATGGCAGGAAGCTAAAGGAGGACAGCTGAGGAAAGGTTGGTTAATAGTTACAGTGAAGATAATTGGAACACTTTTTTATTGTGGTAGCATCTATATAACAAAAGTTGCCATTGTAGCCATTTTTAAGTGGAGAAATCAGTGACCCCCACCTATTTCCAAAATTCTTCCATTGCCCCAGAGACTTTGTAACCAGTAAGAGCGCCCCATCCCTCACCTCCAGCACCATAACCTGTAATCTCCTTTCTGTCTCTGTAAACTTGCCTCTTCTAGATACCCCATATAAGGGGAATCATGCATTATTGGTCCTTTTGTGCCTGGTGTGTTCAGCTTAGCATCACTATTTTCGAGGTTTATCCATGTCATAGCATGTGTCAGAACTCCATTCCTTTTTATGGCCAGAGATTATTCTATTGTATACGTATTCCACATTGTGTTCATCCATTCATCTGTGGAGACATTTCAGTTGTTACCACCTTTTGACTCTTCTAATATTGCTGCAATGAATATTTGTGTACACGTATCTGTTTTAAGTTCGATTTCGGTTGTTTGGAATATATACCCAGGACTGGAATTGCTCGGTCACATGGTAATTCTGTGTTGAGTTGCCTTGAGGAAACCCGTCACTTTTCCACAGAGGCTATACTCCTTATGTTCCCACCAATGATGCACAGGGTTCCAATTCTTCTACATCTTCTTCAGTATTTGTAACTTTCTGTTTTTTTGATTATAGTGATCCCAGTACAAAACAGAAAGTGGTATCTCATTGTGGTTTTGATTTGCATTTCCCTAGTGGCCTGCGTCTGGCCAGGAGAAGTGTGGAGCCTTTGCACTGTCTTGGAGAGCCTCTCCCTTGATCCCTCCTGCCCTATTCTCATCTCAAGAACCCCTTGTATGAATTGCAAGGAGTGGCAAACTAAAAACTAAGTATATAAAAATGTGTAATTATTAACAGCACAGCTTTGGGAGAAACCACACCTGGACTTGAATGCCAGCTCTGTCGCCCACTAGCTTTATGACCCTGAAAAAGTGATCTCACCTCTCTGAGCTTCAGTTTCTTTATGGATAAGATGGATATTATAGTAGCTCTTTTGTAGGATTGTCGTGAAAACAAAATTTAACTGTGTATTTAAGACTGCATTTCCTTCCCACGACAATCCTACAAAATCCTACATATTCATAATATACATATATCAATGCCTGATGTAGCATGTAGCACAGAGCCACTCAAAGATTAAGACTATTGTGGTTTTTGTGATTGTTGTTGCTAGCATCCACAAAGGAGAATTTACTAACCAAGCATGTTCCATAAAATTTATAAGCTGGAGACTTTTTTTTTTTGTAAAACTTCTCTGACAATGATATTAGCAGAGCTGACATGGGAAGAAAATTTGGTGGAATAACATTTCCAATGATGATTTCATCATCAAAATCTTTAGGACAAAATCTTGTCCTAATAAGAACAAACTCACACACTAAGATATAGCTTATGTGAAAATCCTAACATCTTACACTTAATGTCAGAAAGTCCTTCCAGCTATGCAAAACTTTTAATTTCTCTTTTTAATTTTAAAGATAGTTGTCATAGCAACTGCCACACACTGCTGCAAATGGCACTAGAGAGATGTGCAAATATTTCCAGAGAATTTTTCAATATGTTGCAAAAACATTATACAATATTTAGCAGGGAGGCTGCAAGTCACAGTGAAGGGGAGTCCTCCATAGAGAACTGACACTACTTAGCAAGGAGTTTTAAATGGGCACAAGGTTCTGAGATATATATACTTGGGGGAGGCAGGTGAGGGTGTTACCGGTTCTGAAAAAAATGAGTGAATTATTGGGATCAAGCAATAATTGACTCAACAGTTAGGAGGCAAATGATAAAATGGGAACTGACAGAATGAGAGAACAATTTCTTCTTCTGTGTCGTCAGATTAGAACTTGCTCAGCTATTACCATCTGGTGATTAAAATACTGAATTCTTGTTATTTTACATTTGCTCTGGGGAAAGGTTGAACACTTAGGGCCTGGGGACTGAGGCAAGCAAGGTTAAATAGACCGAAAGTAGCTGCTGGTAAGTGAAGTCAGGCCGCCATGGAAACAAGCCAGGATTTCAGCATTTTTTTTTTTTAAGATTTTATTTATTTTTGACAGAGAGACAGAGAGTGTACAAGCAGGGGAAGCCACAGGCAGAGAGAGAGGGAGAAGCAGGCTCCCGTGGAGCAGGGAGCCCAATGTGGGGCTCGATCCCAGGACCCTGGGATCATGACCTGAGCCGAAGGCAGACACTTAACTGTCTGAGCCACTCAGGCACCCCGGATTTCAGCATTTTATTGATCAAAGTAACTAATGATTTCCCAAAGGGGACTGTGGGTTGTTTAACTTATTAAAACCATTAACCTATTAGAAATCTTAGCATCACTCCGGTTTCTAGAATCTGAACATATTGTGTTCATTGTGAATCTCGGGAGTGAAAGAAGGTGTTGGTGTTTCCCAAACTTAAGGCGCATATTTCTCACATTCCTTTTGGAGAATTTTGAAAAGCTGACTCATGTTCCTTAGACACATTTTGAGATTCAAGGCTGTGATCGGTAAACAGAACCCAGAGTCTACCTCCTAAAACTCGTTCAAACTCTCTACCACTTCCCACCTCGATACACACCAAATACAGTTTTAAGGTGAGTTATGTAGGAACTTACTATATAAATTCACCAAATAATTTCCATAAAAATGAAGAAAATATTTTCTGTTTTGAAAATTCATCTATTGTGTCTGTTATATATTTGCCATTCACTGCCATATAACAGATGACGTCAAGAGTCAGCAGCTTAAAAGAACAAACATTAATTAATTAATTTCCCTTTCTGGGGGTCAGGAATCTGGGCAGCTCTTCACTGGGTGTTTCTGACTTGAGGTCTCTCCAGAGGTGGCATCGAGCTGGTGACTAGAGTTGCAGTCTCATCTGAATGTCCCTCTGTTTCCAAATTCACTCACGTGGTTGTGGCAGGCCTTGGTCAGTTGCCACGTGGGCCACTTCTCTGGGCTGCCTTCCAACCTGCCGGCTGTCTTCCCCCAGGGCAAGGGAGCCAGAGACCGTGAGAGAGAACACACTAAAGATTAAAGGCAGTCATTTTATAACTTAATCTCTGAAGTGTCATGCCACCACTTCTGTCATACTTTATTTATTAGAAGGGAGGCGATAAGTCCAAGGAGAGGAGATTAGCCAAGGCTGTGAGACCCAGAAGGTAGGGATCATTGGGGCCCATCTTTGAGAGTAATGCCTATGTCCCAGGGCTTTCATATAAGCACTACCTTTTAGTCAGTATCTGATACATGCCAAGCCCTGTACTTACACTGTATATATGATTTCTAATCCTCACAGTGACCCAACATAACAGAATTATTGTCTCCAGTTTGTAGAAAAGGAAAATGAGGATCTGAGAGTTTAAGTGATTACACACTTCATGAATAATAGGGGCAAAATTTGAATACCCTTTCCTGACCCTAGTCTAGTAGCTTTTTCAATCATGGCTCCACTGCTTTAGGAACCTATGTCACTGAATGTATTATCTAAAGATATATACTTGTCAAGCTCTAAAATGCAAATGGTAGAATTGTCGAATCAATATGTTGTACAACTGAAACTGATATAAAACTGTATGTCAATTACACTTCAATTAAATATTTTTTAAGTTTTTTTTAATCAGTACGTGGAATTTCTAGTAAAACAGATTTAATGTGTATGTTAAATACCTTTCTTCTGCAAACCCACTAAATGGATAGTAAAGAGGGAAAAAAGGGCAAAATCTAAAAGTACGCATACACATATACACAAGATATAGAAATAAAGGAATATGTAACAGTTTGGAAACTGGAAAACAGATGGACAAGAGAGAACCTAAGTGGTTGCAAGGAAGAAAGCCAATAAAGGACAAGCACATTCATTCCACTGAACCTCTGAAAATTTCAGGAATAGAAAATACCAGGCCCTCTAAAAACATGGGGAAATGAGGGCCTAAAAACAGTGGGGATTAGTTAAAAATCTGTGGAAGAGGAATTAGATCTCCAGATGGCCTCCCCAGCCCTAAAAGGCAGCCGACAAATTCTTCCTCCCACCTTCCAGTGAAAGGTAGGAGGTTCACCTGATGGAGAGGTCGACCTACAGGGGCTTTAGTTCCAGGGACAGCAGGCATAGCTGAGGCAGAATGAATGAATGAATGAATGCAAATGAAATAATAAAACTAAAAATAATGTAAAACATCTAAAAAGAAAAAGAATATTCCTTTTATTCTGTTCACTGAAAGTCTTGCCCTGAAATGAAAATTCATTATACATAGGGCTTTAATGAAGAGATATTTTAATTCTGATTCCTGAATAATGTAAGGTAAATAAGAATTTTAGAAGTGATGAGTCTTCAAATGGAGAAATCTGTAATTATCAGAACGTGACATGTCAGGCAGAGGGAAATGGCTGAAGATTCTGCTACTGTGTGAAGTCTAAATGTATGCACTTAGTTTAAGAAGCATATATTACATGGGCTTCACGACCAGTATTCCTATCAAATATACTTTGTCAGAGAACCATGAGTTTGATTTTCACTGGAATTGGTGTAAAGCAGAAAAGGAGTATTGTGTTTATCCTATGAGATTTTCTCTGCACTTCATCTGATTGAAGAGAACAGAAACAAATAAATACTGTGCAGGAACAGAGAATGAGTTGAAAGCATCAGAGAAATGTGTTTTTCTGTCATCATCATGATCAGATTTCACCAGGGCTGAAATCATATTCCAGTTGATGATATCAGTGATGGCAGAGACCTAACATGTCTCCCAACTTTGTAGACGATGGGTATGTGCGACACAAATTAGCTCAAAGTGTTCTGAAATATTTAAGAGAATATGTCATGAGTTGGAAAGAGAGCGCATATCATTCAACCTAAGTTAAAAAAAAATCTTGAGACAATTAACTTTCTTAATTTAACTCATTGTTATAAAGCATGCTAAGTGCTCTTGTACACAAAACTCCAGGTTTGGGGAGAAGCCAAAGCAGAACTAGGACATGAGTTAAATTCTGACTTCTTTACCCTTCACTCATATACCCATTGCCCCTGCTCCGCCCTCTGTGTCCCTACAAACTGATGCTCCAGGGGATTACCTTGGGTTCTCAACAACTTACTGCTTCCGGCAAAAACTAACCTATTCTAAGTCCCATCCTCTCAGGTTCTCTTTCTGCTAGGACTTTAAGAAGCCCTTTGAAGCAAAGAATGTCTTAGTTGATGATAATGGCAGAATATTCTTCCCCTTACACAGCCGGAACAAACCCTTGTAGAATAGACTTTGCTTATTTTGTAACTGGTGACAGTGACCCTTACTTAGGTAAGAGTAACCTACTAAATCTATTCCCCTCAAAGGACTTGTGCAGAGGCCAATGATTTGCTACTGAAGTCTGTATCTGAGAATGAGGTACCCCACCAGGTTAGCAACAAGAGAAAGAGGGAAAGGAGGTAGTCACAGCCAAAACCCCTGGCCAGGATTTAAAATGAGCATCAGTGTTGTCTGCTACAGTATAACTCTTGTTGACAGAATCTTATAGGTAGCATCACATTTTTTAAAAATTACATTATAAAAATGATTGTTTCACTGGGAAAGAAGAGCTAGGAGCTAAGGAAATTTTAATTCCCAATGATAATGTGACTTGAGGTCTCTCCAGAGGAGTTAAAAAATGATGTTTTTAAGGATATATTATTATTTCAACCTGAAGACAATAATGTGTTGGTGAGCTTTGACTAGAACAAATCTCATTAACATTAAAAAGGTTGGGGTGGTATATAAGATTGGCAGAATGTATTGATAAATTATCAAAACAAACTGTACCACAGAACCCAACATCCAATGTAAACAATTCCAAGTGAGCAGCCACTCAGAAGCAAGCTGCTCTTTGCCATTGTGTCCCATGCATGCAGCAGCATCCCCATCAAACATTTAACTTATGTCTTAAAAATGTTTTCTTTCTTCTCTGTTCTATTGAGAGAGGGCTTTGAAAACCCCCATGTCATCCTTGGGAATGCTTCCTCTCATTGACACATGGAGCTTCCTTCCCTTCCAGAAAGAAATAGGAATTTAAGAACTCCCTAAAGTTACAGTTTGTTCCCGTTACGGGGGCAATGACAGTAAAGAGACCTTTGTGTCAGGGTCTTGAGATGAGACCATCAGCAGAGGAGGTTTCATTAGAGGGAAAAGGAAGAGTGGCTTCAGTCCCAGAGTGAGAGGCACCTGACCCACTTCGGACAGCGCTCCTGGAGAGGCCAGCATCTGCATGGGTGCAGTGGCTGGCTGTGGGACTGAATGATCCAAGAACTAATAGATGTGACTGGCAGAACCAAAATAAGGAACACACTTGGTGGCTCCAGGCATGGAGCGATTTGCATCCTCACAGATTGCTGACTTCCTGCCCTGATGCAGTAAGGCAGATTCCCAAGCACAACTCCAGGGGGCAGCCAGAAGTCATGGCAGGGGCCAGCTTCCCCTCCCATCCCACACTTGGGTATGGAAGTTGACTGGATCTCACTCCTCATGGATTTAATAAGTTTGCTAGTTTTGTGACCCTTCAAAGGAAGATGACACCCCCCCCAAAAAAGAGATACTAAACCTGATGTCAAACTGATGTATCAAAGATTGAGCTTAATTTGATTTTTAAATCAAAAGAGATGACTGCATTTGAACACCAGATTTGTATACCAATTAATACTTTCATAATTATACCAGTTTTTGTACTTGTATTTTTCTATCTGAAGTAGAATGATCCCCATAGTAAGCACTTGATAGATCAATACATCCCCATGCAAAGCATGTTTCCTAATTCAATTAGCACATTTCAGCTAATATGCATTATTAAAATGCTTGTCAGTGTCCTCCAGGAAAATACCATCAGGAACACATTCACAGTTGAGCAAGTTGAGTTTATTGCTTGTTGCAGTGAGGGAGAATGTACATCATTGAACCAGGGGGAGGCTCAGGAAGAGGGTGTTAGAAAGGATTTACTATGAGATTTGAGGTCATATTCTGTCATTTGGGGAGCATTTATGAAGTGGGGCCTTGTTCTGGATCAGATGCTCTCAGGAAGTGGGGGAAATTTTAATTATTTTAATTAATCTTATCTGGAAGGAGGGAAGACTAGAAGAAGACAAAGCTGTAATTAATAAAGAAGCAGGAGTCACTCGTATTAACCAAGACAGAGGAATGTTTGGTCACTTTTGTAGTTTGGACAACGTCTGTATTTTGTTCTGTGCTCAGACATGATTATAGAGTGGTCGTGTTTTTGTTTTGATTCATCATGTTCATAGCAGCTTTGTCTGATGTTGATGTTTTGCGAGATTATGTTCAATAAGAGAATGCCAAGGCCAAGTGCAGGACAGCTCATAACAACACCAAGGCCTTGATGATAATACCCAGCCCGCTCCCAGAAGTCGGGGGCTGCTTTTCTCTTTCTCACATCTGTACCAAAATATACCAATACTTAACCCAGAGTAGATGAGCTGGATCATGTATAGGCAAGAAAATCAGAAGTCAGGAAGCAGATGGTTATAATCAGATAGAGAATCTGAACAGGAGTTGGCCAAAAATTAGAGGATGACGTTGTGGGTTGAATTGCATCCCCCTAAAAGATGTGTTGAAGTCCTAACTTCCAGGATCTCAGACGTGACCTTATTTGGAAATAGGGTCACTGCAGATGTGATTAGTTAAGCTATAATGAGGTCATACTGGAAGAGAATGGTCCCCTAATCCAATAAAACCAGTGGCCTTATAATAAGATGGCCACGAGTGAAGACAGAGACATGCAGGGAGAACACCTATGACAATGAGCTGCAAGCCAAAGAACACCAAAGATTTCCAGCAAACCCCAAGAAACTTTGACAAGGAAGGATTCTCCTTCATGTTTCAAAGGGAGTATAGGCCTGCTGACCCCTTCATTTGGGACTTCTAGTTTCCAGAAATGTGAGACAACACATGTCTGTTGTTTTAAGCCACCAATTTGTGGTACCTGGTGACAGCAGCCCAAGAAACTAGTGTAGATAGATGGGTAAGAATAACTCCTGACAGTCATATGGCACATTATTGGATGAGACACTGCAAAGTGAAGGTGAATCTAGCTGGCCTGAAGGGTCATTAGAATCAGCAATGATGTGTGATTCTAAGATCTGGAGAACAGTTGCCATTTGAGGCTATCATAAAGACAATGTTGGTTGGAGGTTCCTTTCTTGAGTTCATTTGAGACATCTTCTTTAAGGAATTGCCTAATGAATGCCAGGTTGCTGAGGGGTTTGCGTGCTTGGGAACCCTGGGATGGGGGAATAGCAGAGGCCGAACTGTCGGTGTCTCTTTCTTTCTCTGCTGCTGCTGTCTCTGTCTATCTCTGTTGTACTTCTGTCTCCCTCTCTTTCTCTGTCTCCCCCATACTTGACCTCCATCCGCAGACTGTATACCCCAACGTCCCCAGGCTCAAGAACCCATCACATCTGCGGCAAGAATCACAATTTAAATGCCTCTGCATCGAGTTAACCTCACTGCAGGTCTTCTTTCAATTTTATGTCTATACTGCTACACCAGGGCTCCTGCTGCTTCCCTCAGTTTACATCTTTCCTTTCTGCCAAGGCCGGTGACTTCTCCGGCGTGACTGAAGGGTCCTAGAACGTTGTAAATTGTCGGTGCATATAAGCTCTCAATAAAGGACAGCTTTTACAGGCAGTAGATTTTATGATCAATATATAAATTGGAGATGATGAAAATGAGACTTAACAATGCTAAGCGAAACAGCCTATGGTAATAAAACTAAGAAAGAGTGTAGCTCAGGCTTGAATCCAGATCTCCTGGCCAAAATCCAAGGCATTTTCCAATAGACTGAAGATTCCTGAATGGACTTTCAGTTGCCTATGACTGCATACGATCCAAGCACTAGCACTTCTTGGTAGGAATAGTTTCTAAGCCTTGGTCTCTCCTCCACTGACCTTCCTCACAGCTGACCAATTCCTGAATTTCCTGTACTGAAAGCAAGATAGTGGACCAATGTAGATTGAACTCCACAGCCATGACCTCCACCTTTTGACAGGAGGCTCATAACCATATGTTGAAGAAAGCTGGAGTTCTAAGAATAATTTAAAGCCCACAGAGTTAGAGCCTAGTTATGTGATCTAACTATTCATACGAATTTAGGCTGAACTTACCACTGACTTTGAACTCCCACTATAATAAATCACTTGCAAGTCATTCAGCATGGTGTAGCCACAGCTTCTTTCCCAGTTTGCCCTAAATTCTCATTCCCTTTCTTTTGGTAACAAACCTCTCCCTATTTGCCAAATTGATAGGCACATAACCCAGGCTGGGCTAACTAATATTGTTTCCCCAGCCTTAATTCAAAGGTTGTACATTTGACTCAAAATAGCCAATCAGAATTTCCCCCATGACATTTTTTTTTTTCAAACTAAAGCCAAGATGGAGAAATATTTTTCTCTCTGTGTGAAATGCCATGAGGAGCCAGTGGCCAAATCTCCTGACCCAAGGGGAAAGCTCCTCTCAGAGGATGAAGCCAATAGACAGAGAGAGAGACAGACATAGATGATGGAGAATCTGCTTGCAGTTATACCTTCTCTTCTTGAGGCTTGAGTTCCCAGCTCTTTCTTCAGTCGAATTTCAAGTAAATGACATTTCAAGTGAATTTCTGCATTACTTTCCTACTGTAACCGTTACAAATTACCACAGACTTAGTAGCTTGAAACAGTCTATTGTCTTATATCTCAGAAGTCCAAAATGAGTGTCACTGGGCTAAAATCAGAGTATTGCATTCCTTTCTGGAGGTTCTAAGGGAAAATTGATTTTCTTGTCTTTTGCAGCTTCTGGAGACTGCCCACATTCCTTGTCTCCTGACCCTCCTGTATCTTTGAAGCCAGCAGGGCCTGGTTAAGTCTTTTTCACTCTGGTTCTTACGCTTCTGCCTCTCTTTTCTCCACGTGAAGACCCTTGTGATTACACTGGGCCTACCTGGATGATCCAGGATAATCTTGTATTAATTGTTTAGTTCATTACCAAGCATAATCCCATCGGCAACCTTAATTCTCCTTGGTCACGTAACAACACATTCACAGGTTTCAGGGATAGGATGGAGACATCTTTGGGTGGTCATTATTCTGCCTACCTGCTCTAATTTCCAATAAAAATCTGCTTTTCTTCTCAAATTAGTTTTCTGATTTTTGTCTCTTTCCACCAAGAGATTTGAAAAAACACAAATGCTGTGCTATTTTGTACTTTACTAGCTTTCCCCTGACTCTAATGCTGGCTACCTTGAGAATGAGTATTGATCTTTCAAGAACCTACTCAAGCTTCGTGCATGTATGTTCCCTGACTGTATGTATATTCCCTGACTTCTCCAGGTAAAAATAGGAACTCCCTTTCTTTTCCTTCTCTTATCATACCTCATTTGCCCTCATCATGCTCTATTGAAATTATTTCCTTCCCAGTATATCTGCTGGGAGCCTATGATTTACTTGCTGGCAGGGACTATGAATTATTCCTCACTATAGCCCCAAGATCCAACACATAAAAATTTACCTAATATTATTTGTTGAAAAGATTATGTATGGTATTACACTCCTTTCAATGACTTTAAGGCTAGCATTTTTCTCAATTCATGAGAAAAAAAAATAGCTGCAAAGTTAGATGCTAAATCTGCAAGTATCTTGTTTTTTCCAGAGAAATACTTTTTGTATATTAATTAAAGAACCGTTTCCCCCATAAGACTTTGCCTAAGTACACAGGATTAGTCAGTCTTATGTTGGTCACTGTGTTACTGATCAAATGGCAAGGGCTAATCCAATCTAGTCATTTAAATGATTAAAATAACTAGACTGTGTGCAGGGTTGCTAAGGTAACAGCATCAGGCCACTTGGTGATCAATTCTTACTTAGTAATTGACCATTATGGTGGTTGACAAAATCAAATTGCAAACAGAAATTGATTGATTATGTTGAGCAGGAATGAAGTTATGCAGATAGAGGCTATCTCTTTTCTATGATTGTCTCAGTTCCAGGGGGAACAACATAAACCCTTCTACATACAAATGTGAATGGATGGGTGTGCTCTGGACCTACTAGCTGGAACAAAATGTATCATTTCTTTGAAAATACAAAGAAAGGGGTGCCTGGGTGGCTCAGTCATTAAGCGTCTGCCTTCGGCTTGGGTCGTGATCCCAGGGTCCTGGGATCGAGCCCCGCATCGGGCTCCCTGCTCTGCGGGAAGCATGCTTCTCCCTCTCCCACTCCCCCTGCTTGTGTTCCCTCTCTCGTTGTGTCTCTGTCAAATAAATAAAATCTTTAAAAAAATAAATAAATAAATAAAAATACAAAGGAAAACTCTTGGACACAGCACAGACAAATACTAGTTGTAAACACTTGCGTGATAAATTTGAATTAGTTTAATGACTACATTGAAATAAATAATTTCAAATGTACTCTTTTTTGAAAAAGTTTTTTTCAGTCATTTATGGTGGGCATCTTACTTAGTGTTGACTTCAACAATTTAGAATACTAGCTACAGGGCTAGAAAACTTGGATCTGTTATGACAGGGTGAGTGATGTTCTAAAGGCAGCTTCTGAAAAAAATAGCATCTCTTCAAGGATCTAATGCCCAGTGATCCATCACGCCATCAAAGAAAAACATTAAACTATTCAGATGATTTATATTCCAGGAGTATTGTGGGTGAAAAGATGATGTTTATTTTGTTGGGAGGCAGAGCTCTATCATGCCAGAGAAAGCTGCCTGATGGCATCTCGGTGTCATTGCCGGCAGATCCCCATGTGTGCCTGAAACCCTTTTGCAGGGCATGAAAAGACAGAATTCCCATTCCTTCTGGCACATTGGGGGCTGGGGGACTGAGCGCACATCTTGATCAGGCAATTTTTCAAGTCTTGAGTTCGGACATTCTAGCACCCTCATCTAGAGAGCACCTGATTTCATTCTACGTTGCGAATAACCCAGTGGGAATAACAGCTAATCAGAGGATGAGACATTCAATTTCAAATTAGGTCAGCATGAACAAGCCCTGCTGGCATGTTGAGCAATTCCAAGGATGCCATTATAATCTGTGGGAATTATATCACAATATTATCTATGTGAATGGCACCTCCTTGTGCTGTGCGGGGCATAACCAGCCCAGGTGGTCTTGTGTTCAAGGAAATGCATTGCACTGTTTGAAATATGAGGAACTACAATCTAAATACCCTTCAGATGACAGATCACTAATAAAATAAATTATAGGGTATGTGTGCATGCACATGCATACATTTATGAATATATATATCCATCCCCTGCCTCCACCATGTATTAGCTGTGCATCCTTGGGCAACTTTCTCCATCTCTCTGTGCCTTCATTCTTCATCTGAAATGGGGATGATAGTAACAGAATCTACTTCATAGTCATCTGCAAGGATTAATTTAGTTAACATTAGTAAAACACTAAGTAGGAATCATATTTTTCTATACGCATTTCTGCTTCTCTGCTGAGAAGAGCTCTGTGTGAATAATCAGGAAGCTGGTGTCAGTGTTTACCTCTGGGGGAAGAGGTATCTTTGAGATAGAAGAGGAACATACTTTCCATTGTATATCCTTTTGTACTGTTTAATTTTTTTTTTTTTTTGGTGAAAATTCTTCAAACTTTTTTCAGACATCACCAAAATTAGGTCAAGAAGTAGATAAGCTGTGCCTTTTGCATTTCTCCTAAAATGTGGTCCCTGTGGATTCTCAGTTTCCCCTGAAGTCCACAAGCCTACTCTCTGAACCCCAGGCAGCCCCACATCCACCCAGCACTTTCTATAATCTTGTTACCACCAACCATCACAAACCTGCCCTATATCTTAGCCCCTCCAAGCCTCAGATATCAGCCAATTTACTGACAAACCAATCCACCCTGAGCCTTCAATGGGAGGCACTTGGAGAGCTGTCTCAAAAGTTTCACATGGACATTGTATTCTTGGAAACAGTGCCCCTAATATTTTCGTTGGACTCCTTAGTGTCTCAAATAGTGAAGATTTCAGGGGAATCATTTGGCTCTCAGAACATATGTTAGCAAATTCCTATTAGCTGTGCTGAAAAATTATTCAAACCTAATAGGTTTTAAATGTTCAAGAGAAAAAAACAATCTGTCTCTTTCCTGAATAAGCTCTCAAGAAAGAGTTCTGCCAGAACCAGAAGCAGCTTGCAGAATTGCAGGGCCTGCAGTTACCAAAGTTTTTCCGTGCAACAAAGACCCACAGAGCAGAAAAGACAGGTCAGAATTTTGAGGAAATGACCAACTGCAAGGTCCCCAAGAAAGACGGAGGAGGAATTCAATCCTGATGGGAAAGTATACGTGTTCTAGACGCTGCTCACATGCTCTTCCTCCATGCACTAGGGCCGTGAGGATATAAATAAGAACAAAAACATCACTGTAATCAGCCATTTTCTGGTTGATACATTTTACGTGTTATCTTTAGTCATCATTATGATCTTAGGGGGAAAAAAGGTGGTATCTCATTTTGTAGTTGGGGAAACCAAGGTTCATGGTGGGGGTTTGTAAATAGTTTTCCTAAAGTTGCGCATCTAGCAAATGGCATGGCTCTGCTCACAGGTATTCTGATGCAGGAGCCCCTTCTCTTATCCACTAGTGCGTGACTTCAGTCTTAGGATGGACATGGAAGCGTGCTACTCAGATCCTCCTTAAACGGAGGACTTCTACCCGGTTGCCGAGAGTTCTGTAGGCGGGTAGCCTTCAACATCAGCCTTTTGGAGATTGTACTGCGAAAGTGAGCTTCCCCACCCAAGGTGGCCTCTTTTGGGGGTAAATCGACTCCGGGGACTGCTGCAGACAGGATATGTGGGAAAGACCAGAGCTGTTGTGTGAAGAATATGCAGAGTATGACCTGTTGAATGAGGCAGCACAAAGCCCCTCACTCAGGGTTTGGTAGGTGCCCCCCGCCACACGCCTGCCCCCTTCCCCACCAACTCCTGCTTTTTGAGGTAGTGGAAACCCCCTGGGTTGTTTGATTGAAGGCACGGTTTCAATACACCCACGCAAAGCCCGTAAAGCCACAAGGTTTATTACTTTCAAGTCCCGCGCCCCCACCCCGCCCTGGCAGGAATGCAAATGTGAGGATGGGGAGGGCAGTCCTCTGTGCCTGGTCACAAGCAAACATCAGGGGAAAGCAGGGTAGCAAGCACCTATTACTTACAGGGTAGTGGGGTGGCAATTGCTATTTCTACACAGCCACAACTCTGAGTCGGCATTTTATTTACTTTTTTAAAGATTTTTTAATTTATTTATTTGACAGAGAGAGTGTGAGCACAGGCAGAGGGAGTGGCAGGCAGAGGGGAAGGAGAAGCAGGCTCCCCGCCAAGCAGGGAGCCCGCCGTGGGACTCGATCCCAGGACCCTGGGATCATGACCTCAGCTGAAGGCAGACGTTCAACCGGTGAGCCACCCAGGCGCCCCCTGAGGGGACATTTTAAAACGTGCCCTGGGAAAAGCAAGGCAAGAACTTATGGCAGGAACCCTAACTTGGGGTCCTTATCTAAATGTCCAGATTTGGGGTGAGAGCAGGAGTGTCATAACATGAAATGTCTGGGCGGCCAGGCAGAAGGGTTATTTTCTCATCTCCCAGGGTGCTAAATGCCCAGCCACTTCTCTCCAATGCAGGAAAAGCCTGGCGAGCCCTTGTGACCCTGGGCATTCTGTAGGGTTTGCATTGCAGCTTCACCTCTCCCTCTGCCCAGTACTGCTTCTTCCTGTTCCTTCCACAGAGGCCGATTCTCCCTAATAAACATTCTGCACATGGCTCTGGTCTCCTGCTGCTCCTTCTTGCCTTTTAGCTCCCAGCTACTGAGAGACACTTCCACATTCTCTGGTGCATCCTCTTCCCAGGAGGGGTACCTTCCCACCAGGACCACCTCTGGCTCTGCTCACTTTCAGAGCCTCCTGCTTTCGACCACTCCATAGCCAGGGCTCCCATCCACCAGACTTCTGAACCTACACTTCATATTTCTCTGGGTGGGTGCAGGCCTTTGGGGGATGAACCTCAGTTAACATCATCCATGTCTCTGACACTAAGACTCCACTGCATCCTCTTTGATTCCGCAGATTTCCCACCTAAATCTAGATTTTTTTTTTTCTTGGACTCCTGAGAAGACTTCACTGTTTTCAGACATGGTCTTCCGGCTATGTGTAAATTGAAGTTTTGGGTATTCTTTGGCCTATTAAAGCCATAGCTCTGATCTACGGAAGATTTTGTTTTCTCTCCTTGTTACTGTATCTGTATTTTAGGAAGCTAGGAGGGGGAGGTGCAAATTTAGGCAGCCTCCACCATCCTCTCTAAAACCCAGAAGTCCTCTCCCCCACTTGAGTTTAAACTCCATGAAAAGACTGTCCTTGATTTACTGAAGTAGGCTTTATCCCTAGAACAGTGCCTGGTTCCTAGTCATTGTGGTTGAAATAATACGATTCAGATGAGAAAAATTGAGAAAACCAACCTGACTTACCTAAATTCATGCAGCTACTAAATCAATGAGCTGAAATTCAGACGCAGGCAGACTGGCTTCCCTAGATAGTCAATAAATATTTGTTAAATAAATGAAGGAATGCCTTTTAAATCCAGAAAACATAGTTGTGGTACTATTGAATGGCAGTGTGACGCAGTATGTGTCCTGGTGAATTTAAGTCCTGGGAGCCAAAGTCTTGGAGAGCTGATGTCCTAAACAGGAGATTAGGTGAGCCTTGAGGAAGATAATAGTCCACACAGAATCCACAATGTATGAAAGCCACATTTGACCTTATGGACGTCTGCCTAGCACTGTGGCACTTGGAAACTCAGCTAGGTCATTAGCAGGCAGAAAAGTAAGCTCAGCAGAAACACACATAGGACCCACTGACAACCTGGACCACAGAGTCTGCCAACTTTTCCACTGCTTTATACCGGGACAAGCAATTGTGGAAACAGCACCTCCACAGGAGGAGTTCTGAGAAAACATTTTCAATGCTCATAACTGTCATGTGTGAAGAGGTATTATAAGATAGCTGAAGAACAAATTGCCATGTGAATGGTCACTCAGAATGGAAATTTCTACGAAGATGCCAATTTTTTCCCACATTTCAGGTTACACAAAAACTCGGCCACAGTTCAGTAATCTCTCTGACAGTTCCAAAGTTGGGTTGGAAGAAACATTTTGCAAACAGAGGGACTTAAAAATTATGTAAAATTCTGCAACTATGGCACTTGTGAAAACAACAAGTAGATATTAAGTGTATTTGCCAAAATTTGAAAAGTCTGCCTGAGGCCTACCTTCGGGGGAAATTGCCTACTACTGAGTTTGAGAGGCCACCCAAAAGGGACATTTTTATTATGGCCAATGGAAAATTCAGCTATGAGAGTATATAAGAGAGGGCAAAAAGCCATCTAGTCAGTTGAAAGTGAGCAAAGAAGAGCAAATCCAGCTATTGGTTCCCTAATATAAAGGATGAAATATATTACGAAGACTATATGTCTAATATCTTTAATATTAAAAACACTCCTGCAAACCAGTGATAAAAATATTAGATAAATTGGCAACTGACATAAAGAGGTGATTAAAAATTATGCACTAAAAGTAAACTCAGAAGATTTTTCAAATTGACATATCGTTTAAGAAAGTGAAAAATAGCCAGAAATAGCAACGTTACTCTTTTTTTTTAATGCCATAATGAAGATACGGGTAATCCACAAATATTGTAATAATCTAAATATAAAGCAATCATTAGGTCAGAATTATTAGACCAAAGATTCTTAGGGCAAGGTCTGTATTTGGCTTTTCATATATTGAATTCAACAGTGCTCTATACATATTAGGCAGATATCGTTAAATAAATTCATTTATAAATAACAAAATATCATTGTATATGAGAGTTGAAAAAGTGATTTGCCGTACATATGAGGAATATACAAATACATTATTAGCAACTTACAGACAGCGTCAAGTTTTTCCTATAATATGAACAATAAATCTCATTTATCATTTGTTGGCTTTAAAATGTAAAAAAAATGCAAAATAAAATATATATGTTTATATCTATGTAGATATATATCCTATATTAACAAATATTTTTAAACAATTAGCAAATATTTTAAAAAATAAAACCCATGATAGTTCACATGAAATCATCATTTTCATATATTTCAGGGGGATAGCAAGTTGGCAATACATTATAGTATTTCTTGTAAATATTTCTTCTCTCTGACCTAGTGGTTCCAATTCTGTGAATCTATCCTAATTAAATAAATGAAAACACAGAGAAATGTATAACAGAGAAATTAATAGGGACATTATAATAGCAAAAAACTAAACATAAATTAATGACCCAAGATTAATAAATGGTTACATAAACTGTGGTGTATTTACCTAATTAAATCCTTGAAAACAATATTTATGAAGCGATTTTAATATAACATTAGAAAATTCAGTTATGTTAAATAAACTAACCTGTACATAGAAAAAAGGCTGAATGTAAATACAGAAAAATGACTAGTTATTTGTTGGATAAGAACTATGCATGTTTTTCTTGCTGTCCAAATATCTGTACTTCTAACTTCCTACGATAAACTTCATTACTATTATAATTGGAAAAAAATAATTTTTAATTCTACATTCCTTCCAGCATTAAAATTACTAAAAAGGGAATACACAACATAAAGTTGAAACAGTATAAAAGTGTGTATTTCCAAATCCTAAGCTTTTCCTGTCTTCAGAAAAACCATCTACTGAGACAGAAACTGCCTGCCATTATCTGGACCCTGGCTTCGTGGATGGAGACAGCTCTATTTGTAGTGATGCTGTGACTGGTCAGTTCAGCCGATCAGAGAAGAGTCATAGTTTAGTCTTTACATAAGCGCTTCCCCTAAGTTCTTTTCACTGACAACCACCTCTGCTCTTGTGGTGGGAGATCAGGCAGAAGATTATCACCCACACCACCACTACTACCACACGGATTATCTTATTGTAAATTTATAGCACTGTGAGTCAGATGCTATTTTTATCACCATTTTTATAAATAAAGAAATTGAGGCATGAAGCAGTTAAATAATGTTCTTAATATGCATAGTTAGTAAAGCTGGGGTATGAACTAAATCTATTGGTTCCAAAGACCTTATTCTTTTTTTTTCTTCTCTTTGCTTTTTTCTATCGTGTGTATAATTTATAATTATTATGTTCAATTAGCCAACATATAGTACATCATTAGTTTTGGATGTAGTGTTCAACAATTCATTAGTTGCATACAACACCCAATGCTCATCATAACATGTGCCCTCCTTAAAACCCATTAACCGGTTACCCCATTCCCACACCCTCCCTCCCTTCTGCAGCCCTCAGTTTGGTTCCCAGAGTCTCTCATGGTTTGTCTCCCTCTCTGATTTCTTCCCATTCAGTTTTCCCTCCCTGTCCCTATGATGCTCTATGTTATTCATTATATTCCACATATGAGTGAAACCATATGATAATTGTCTTTCTCTGCTTGACTTATTTCACTTACCATAATCCCCTCCAGTTCCATCCATGTCAATGCAAATTGTAGGTATTCATCCTTTCTGATGGCTGAGTAATATTCCATTGTATGTATGAACCACATCTTCTTTATCCATTCATCTGTTGAAGGACATCTCAGCTCCTTCCACAGTTTGACTATTGTGAACATTGCTGCTATGAACATTGGGGTGCATGTGCCCCTTCTTTTCACTACATCTGTATCTTTGGGGTAAATACCTGGTACTGCAATCGCTGGGTCATAGGGTAGCTTTATTTTTAACGCCAAAGACTTTATTCTTAATTTCTGTATGAATATGACCTTAAAGTAAATTATAACAATTGCTACATATTGAATATTGTGTCAGACACTGCTCTGTCTTTACATCAATTATCTCAGTCTTTGCAGATAAACCCTGGAGATAGTCTTTATCCTCGTTTATATATGCATGCTGGGTGATTGTGCAGGAACGGGCAAAGCCTCAGATTTCAGTCCCTTAACACAACCCAGGGTTGTCACCCCAGCACAGTCTGGTACAGGTCAAGAGGCTCTCTGTGTTGCTTTTCCATAGCAGGTGATTCAGGGATCCATACTGCCTTCACCTAACAACTCCAGCTCTGCAGAAGAGAAGAAAATGCACTGAGGATCTCAGGGCAGATTTTAGGGGCCAATACTTCTAGGCCATGCCTAGAAGTATTCATATTTCCTTGGCCAGAACCTCTCTCATGCCTTCAGTCCAACTGTCAGTGAGGTGAGTTAATATGGAGAAACATATAGACTTTTCTTTGACATTTGATGAGCAGAAGACAGACTGCCACAGAAACGGAGGTTCGGAGAAGTGAAGTGACTCACAAAGCTAATGAAGAGTAGAGCCCACGTTCCCACCCCGGACCATTGGAGATCTGTGTGCCTGGGTCCTTAACCTCCAGCCACGCATTCTCTGCTTCTCATGGATTAGACACAGGTTTTAGGAACGTTATCCCACGGGGCCTTCTATTTTCAAACTAATAGGTTTCTGCCAAGTCCCTCATTTTGATTCTGCCCCCTCTATTTCTCAGGTCAAGGACTGTGGTTCATTGTATTGTTCCCAAACCTTCACCCCCTCCCACAAAAGAAGAGTGTGTATCTGCACATAGCTCTCAGGGCTTCTGCGTTGGTGGCAGATACTTCCTCAGCCTGATGTCAGGCTTAGTCATTTGACTTGCTTTGGTCAATGGAATGTAAGCAGCTGTGACGTGTGCCACCTCTGAGAAGAATCATAAACGCAGTTGTGTGTTTAAACACTACATCATGTGTTTCCTGTCGCACGAGAATGCCATGTCCCAAACAGGGGCTTCAACTTCAGCCTGGATCTTGAAGTAAAGGCAGGTTTAAGCAGGGCTATGGTTGACCTAACAGCTCATGTTTCATGTGCCTCAGAAACAAGCTTTCATGGTTGGAAACCACTGAGATTTGGGGGTCATTCGTCACCACAGCAGAGCTGATTACCACACACACAGACTTCCGGCCTCAAGTCCTCCCTCTTGGTCACACCTGATAGCTCACTCTCTCTGGGGCATTTCAACCAGCATTTGAGCCTTGCGCCACGTCCTTAAGGATGCAATGTGCCACTTCTTTACGTGGATGCTTTCTTGGCTGATGACGACATCAGCTGAGTTTGATTATTCCTTCACCAACCTGAAACTCTGCTGATTACCTCTTAATTGCATACTTTTCCTATATGTAATTGCTTGATTAAATTCTCAGAATTTTATCACAGACTACTATATTTAGTTTGCAATTTCTCAAGATTTGAGCTTCTATTTAAATGTCACCCACTGTTCATTGTTCATATTTTTTTTTTGCCATTCTCGCGTTATAAATCTTTGTCCTGAAGATATATTCCACCACCCATCTTCTCTTGCAATGATCAGTGCATTCAAACAAGTAGAATCTTATCTTCATTTTTATGAAGGGCAGCCAGGTGATTTTGACCTAACCAGCTCTGTATTTGTCCAATCTTCCTTTTGTTAATGCAAAGAAATGACAAACAAACATGTTACTATTGAGTATCCATTTCAGATAGCATCTTCTAAAGCACACACCAACACAACTAGGGATCCAATGTAAATAGTTTATCTCTCTTATAGCATATATAGAAAACTGATATTTAAACTGGTAAATTTTATGCTTTTTGATGTCAAGGACACTGCTACATTCATTTATTTAATAAAAAGGTATGTAGTGACTTCTACACATGTCACTGTGCTAGGCGTTGGGGCTAGAATGCTGGGAAAGACTTACTCACATCCCTGAAGGCCCTTATAGAGGGGGATATAGATAGATAGGTAAACAGGGAATTTGAGCCCAAAATGTGAGTGCTGGGATGAAGGATGTTACAGCTGCTATAGCATCACTAAGGAGAACTCTTCAACTGGCTGAGGCTCAGAGAGGCGTGAGAGAAGCAGGCAGGATTCCTTGCCAAACCCGTGGTGAAGCTGGGGCCTGAAGGAAACTACGAATTGGTGGGATGTGATGGGACAGGAAGTGGAGAACAAAGACAATGGTCCAGTGAATGGGGCATCAGATGCAGAGGCCTGGAGGCCAGGAAGTACACAGAGACTTCTGAACCTGAAAGTCATTAATCTAATTGGAGAACAGACCGAAGGGGTAGAGATGCACATGTGCAGAGTGGGGTTGAGATGTAGAGACGACTGACCATATAGGACACCGAAAAGTAAGTATGGTCCAGACCAAACTGAGAATTTTGTACTTCATCCTGGGAGAAACGGAAAGCCGTTGGTATGTTTTTATCAGAGGGGTAAAATTATAAACTCCTCTTTTTAATAATCTCTCAGATTTCAGAAGGAAGAACAATTTAAAGAGTGGCCAGCCTGGTGACCAGGGAGAAGGATAGGCATTAATCTAGTCAAGAGATGACAGTGACCTGAAGTACGGCAATACCCTTAGGGATGGAGAGAAATAGGCTGATTCCTAAGATAAATTTTGACAGGCCTTAGTGCTCAATGAAACGAGTTAATAAATGAAGTTTGAGCCACATAAAGATTCTGAAATTCCCTGTGCATGTGAAACAAGAGATTAAATCATGTTTTATATAGTGCTTGTGATCGTGCTTAATTTCTAAAAATGCATAATGTAATTATCAACCAGAATGGTCAGTTAACTGTTAGTGTCCATTCCTTAATTATTGTGACTAAATGAGAGTCCAGTGTATATGTGTGAGCTGAGTAGTAACCTATGCAATTAATGGAGATTCATGAAGGGAAATTGTTGTGGGCAATCACTTGCAAATTATTTTGCTAGGAAAAAATCTATTTGCATTCTAATAACCCTTTGATTAAGGGGAAATATAATAGGAGGGGAAGAAAATTCTTAAATTCTGGTAATTAAGCCAACTAAACATTTATTCCCAATTACTAATAGAATAGAATCATGGACTAATTTCACAGATATCTACCTAAAACATATGCAAGTCCTCTGTAGTCAGGGCATTAGAGTAAATATGGTTAATATCTGAGGTGGACTCAAACGCTAATGAAGTTTTATAAACATGGTTTTCAAACTGTCCTGTGTACATTTTAAGTAGTAAAGATATGGATAACTGAAGGATATGTTACTACATACTTTCCCTTAGTCGTGTCCACAGATAGAAAACTAGATGTTCACCTTACATTATTGGATCCTAAATAACAAAGCTGAAAGAGTCTACTCTGTTTTATGCTTGACATATATTGCCCAGATCTGGCCTCATTTAGCGGGTTGAGAAAATGATTTTGGAAGTTGAAAGCTATTTTCATGCCATTCAGTTTTTTGCTTCTTCCACCTGTATGCATTTATGCAGGAGTAATCACTATTCACTCAATTGTACTTTGAAAAAGGTAATAAGCAAAATTCATTGCAATGGTAAGAATAAAGTATCAGTTGTTTCCTTTGTTCATTCCCTAACAATGTCATCTTGTAGATGGAATTACAGGGCTCATGCAACATTCAGAAACTGATGAAGGTGGAATTCAACATTTCTGCTCAGTTCACCAATCAAGGAAAAGATAAAAAGGTGGCTGACTTGTGGGTCTGCAATTTGTTAGCGGTTTTAGGATGCCTGATTTTCAAATTCAAATTGCTACTGTATTTTCAATCTTTAAAAAAATTTTATTTTAAAGAAATAATGACTGCATACATTATGTGGTAGGATGTTGTACTGTTGAGGATTACAAAAGTACACTGATGATTTATAAATATATTCAAGGAAAGAAATAGTTTTTGTTCCTTGAGTGTTATTCATGCATAGAGTTATTCCTTAAAACCCTCTTAGAGATGAATAAAAAGCTCCAAACAGCAGTATTGGCCAGATAGTAGATTATTTCTGAGATCCTAGTATTTCAAAGTCATCAGCATGATGATTCACATACAGGACACTGTCAGCATTTGAGCTGTGTGTCATAGAATTTATCAAAATTAAGGACAACTCCCTCCCTGACCATGGTCTTACTTTGATTCCTCTAATTTCTGTGAAAGAAAAGTTTTCCTAATCCTATATTTCCTATTCGAGATACCACAAGGAAACATTTGCATGCCCACACTGCTTCCAAAACTTGGCCAGAGCTGGGTTTTTATTTTCCCAAGGTATGATCAGTCCTGGATCCTTGGCTGCAGTGTTTCACTCGGCATTAGGGTAGACCATGGGGGATTTTGCCCATTAGACATAGCTGAACTCTGTAACAAGACTGGCCAACTGCTCCTAAGGGGGTATATACTCTGTCTTCTGTTCTTAACCCCACACTAGGCAGAATTTGTGTTCCTGTGGTACAGAGACCACACGATTAATACTTCAAACCCAGATACTTTTGAAAATGATAAAGGGAGTCACTATTAATAATTTCATCAGAACAACAGGTAGAAACCAGGCGATCCTGGGCAAACTGAGACATTTCATCACCTTCATCTAGGTTGACATTTAATCATCATTCTCTTAGCTCATTTGGGACACTAAAGGATAAGTTCTCCTGCCTATTCTCTAACTAAATATAGAAGATAATAAGTGTTTCAATTGGTGACATCCCTACATAGATGTAAGGGCAAATTTATTATGACTGCTTTTTATAATTTCCCTCAATTCAAGCAAATTGAGAAATGAATAGGCTACAGATCATAGCAATGTTCCATGAATTTTGTATAATTGGGCTTTGGATAAAAATTCAAGCACTAGATAATGTCAGGTTACTCCTTTGAAAAATGCTCAGAGTACATGTATTCTATACTGCAGATTCTAGACAATTCCTTGGTCTTTAAAAATTGGTTAACAATAAAAAGAAAGAGGTTGATGTCTTCTGAAAATGAAGGCACCCAACCAATGTTTCTCTTTGTGCAGAGACCATGCCACCTTTCAGTGTTGGTGAGTTATTTGGACAGGAACATTATATAACACCAAACAGTTTTATGTTGGCATTAACTAAGAAAATTTTCTTATTCCTGTGTTTCCTATTTGAGACACTGCAAGGAAACATCCAAATGCCCACACTGCTTCCAAAACTTGGCCAGAGCTGGGTTTTTAATTTCCCAAGGTCTGATCAGGCCTGGATCCTTGACTGACTACACTTGGCATTAGGGTAGACCATGGGGGATTTGCCCACTAGCCACAGCCTAACTCTGTTAAGACCAGCCAACTGCTTCTAAGGGGGCAGATGCTCTGTCTCTTGACTGCACAAGGCTCACAGTTCCAAACCACAGAGTATGATCACAATGATAATTTTAGCCCCAAGAGTTTTAATATGGGAATTACCCATCACCCTTAGATGGACCAAAGAAAAAGCTTAATGGTGAACAGATGAAATCATCTTATTTGGAGAAATGCAACTTCCCAGCAAATACTCCAGAATAATTGTAATGCAAAACATACTGAGCGGCCCGACCTGAGAGACTTGGTGGTGTAACTCGATGACATTCTAAAATATTTCTGGCAAAATTGTCGATTTCTGGTTTGAGTGATTGATCTCAAGCCATTCTTTCTGTTGATCTTCATTAGATAATAGGATGAGTTCATTTGCGAAATTCCTGGCAATGAAAATAGTTTCTTAGTTTAATGGAAACCAACCAAATATTTCTTCTCAGCATTATGGAAGTATCTATTCTCATCATTCCCAAGTAGCTTCAAGTCAAGAAACAAGTTAAAAAGAAGTGAAGCCTGAATAAACAGGTGCTTTCTGTTTCTCAAAATTATTAGCTTATCTGTCAAGGGATGGTTTCTGACGGTTGTTTTTCTTAAGACCACATTAAGATTCACCCAAAACAAATGGTCTCATCTAGATTAGCTGTCAGCTCTGCATTTACTTGCATTATCTGCAGAACACAAGCTGTTACTTGGTTGATTCACTCAAACAATGAATTATTTGAGGAAAGAAAGGAAATCAGTCAACCTGGTTTAGAGACATGAGTAATTGTTTGAGATGACCAGGAAACTGAGTGGTAATGAATAATCCAAGAGTCCCACATGCAAAGGGCCTCCGTGTATA
Source organism: Callorhinus ursinus (assembly GCF_003265705.2). NCBI lineage: Eukaryota > Metazoa > Chordata > Mammalia > Carnivora > Otariidae > Callorhinus > Callorhinus ursinus. The sequence goes on from NW_027397082.1 coordinate 28,026,426, forward strand.
ATAGCTCCATGAATAAAAAGTGCTTCGTTTCTATGAATACCAAGAAACAGTGATTTAGTATAGTTGCAACTCTGAAAACAGCTAGAACCTTGTTTTTACATGATAAATATATTTTTTTTAATTTGAGAGTTCATATTTGATTCCTTTTTATTTCAAGGAGTGTTGGCTATTATAAATTCTTAGCCCTGTTTATCTCTAAATCATATAGGGCCATGTTGTTTATGTTGTATATGGTTAGGAAGGTAGGGGAGGGTGTGACATATAACTTAGTAAATCCCTCTCTGGAGGCTAGAGTTCAGAGACTGGGCAAAATATCAGCCATAGAGCAGTGTTTTTCTAACTATGGGTTGTTATCCAATAATATCTCAATAATGGTACCCAAAAATGGGGATGAGATCAACTTATAGGGTGGTGCTATGGGCTGAATTATGTCTCCCTCCGCCCCAACATTCATATGGCAAAACCCTAATGCTTAATGTGATCATATTTGGTGGAATTGGAGCCTTTGGGAGGTAATTAGGTTTTAACGAGGTCATGAGGTACTAGTGGTGTCCACATAAGGGGAGACACCAGAGAGCTTGCTTCTTTGCTCTTTCTCTCTCTGTTTGTCTACCATGTGAGAACACAGAGAGAAGGCAGCCATCTACAAGCCAAGAAGAGGGCCCTCACTGGGAACAGAATCTGATACCACCTTGAGCTAAGACTCCCAGCCCTCCGAAATGTGATAGAGAAATTCCTCTGGCTTAAGCCACTCAGTCTGTGGTACCTAGTGATGGTGGCCCAAGAAGACAAATACAGGTGGATATCACATTTTTAAAAAATAGAAGAGAAGAGAAAATATATGTTTGGCAAGTATTAAAGACGGTAAAGTGATTTTTCTCAGCTATGTGAATGCATAGGTATGGGAACACAGGGTTATGGCGGCAGATGTATTTCTTCCCGCAGGATACATTCGAGAATGTTTGTGCACATGACATGGGGAGGCTTATGGTACAGCAGATATAAAGATGAAGAGGCTGATAAGACCCTTTCTCCAACAAATTTTGTTATCCAGAGGGTTCAGATAACCATCAAAGTGACTTCTGTCAATAGAATCTCAAGGGCAAACTACAAGTAAAATTCTCGTAAAATATCATAGGAGAAGGAGGCTGTCTCATTGGCAAAGTACGAAATAAGTCTTGGTGTTTGGCACTCAAAATGGTTGAACGTTGATAGCAAATTGATTATTGGTCAGTTGATCCTCCTCACTTCACAGAGATTTCAGGCAGCTGCTTACTGGGACTTAGACACTGTATTAGTTTCCGGGGCTGCTGGAACAAAGTACCACAAACCTGGGGGCTTGAAACAGAGATTTATTGTCTCATCTTTCTGGAGGCTAGACATCTAAAATCAAGTTGTAGACACGGCCATACCCTGTCTCTGAAACCATCGAGGAGAATCCTTCTTTGCCTCTTCCTTGTTTCTGGTGCTTGCTGGTAATCCTTCAAGCATCTTGTTTTGTAGAGACATCACCCTCTCTCTGCCTCCGCCGTACGTAGCCACCTTCTCCCTGTGTGGCTCTGTCTTTATGTTTGCGTTCTCCTCTCTTTTGAGGATGCCAGTCAGGTGGGACTAAGGGCCCAGTCACCCCTAACCTTAACTAATTACCTCTGCCATGACTCTATTTCCAAATAAGGTCACATTCTGATGTACTGGGGCTAGAACTTCAACAGATATTTTGGGGGACACAATTCAACCCATAACAATCTTCCCTCTGCCCATCCCCAAATTCATGCTCTTCCTGTGTGCAAAATACGTTCACCACAGCATAACATCCCCAAAAGTCTTAACCATTCCAGCCTCAACTCTAAGTTCAAAATTTCATCTAAATATCTGTCATCTCAAAAATCCCAAATCTCATCAACTAAATCAGTTCTGGGTGAGCGTGAGTAGACATTCCCATTCTAACAGGGAGAAAGTGGAAGGAAACAAAGGGGGTCACTGGGCTGAAGCAAGTTCACAATTCAGCAGGGAAAACTCCATCTGATCTCAAGTCTTGAGAATAATTATCTGTGGCCCCGGGCTCCGTCCCTGTGGCCCCGGGCAGCGATCCTCCTCAGCCCTGGGTGGCAGCCCCTGTCTCTGGAACAAGGAGGTGGTGACCTCCCCTGCTGGGCCTGTGCCTTCCCAGCCCAGGCGGTGGCAGCAGCAACCCCAGTGACCTCTGCATCCATGGCTCTATCCTCAGAGTCATCTTTCCTTCCCTTCTTCCCATGTCCGTCCCTTTCAGGCCAGGCCAGAAGTGCTTCTGCAGGCATAAGGTTCTCAAAAACTGTTTTAGTCTTCCGTGAATGTTGCAGGGAGCCACACCATGAGCCACCAGAATTTTCCACAGGTCTTACCTGAAAAACCCCATCTCTTTTACTGACTCCTGCTGAGGTGGTGGACTGGCCTACCCACTTTGGTAAAAGTTTGTCCAGTTGCACTTTTGGTCCTGAGAGGCTGAGTAGTTCCCAAATCATCAAGGGTTGGTTCCTTTTTGCTTAGCAGTTCCTTCCTCAATTGACCTCTTTCCTCTCACATTTTATTATAAACAGCAAGGAGAATCCAAGCTATGTTCTACCCTTTTCTTGGAATTCTTCTCAGTGAAATATGCACGTTCTTCTCTGGCAAGTTTTATTTCCCATCCCACAGACGAGTTCTCAGTTCTCGTAATTCAGACACGGTCTCCGCCACTTTGTAACAAGGTTATTTTTCCATCCGGTAACTAATAACATGATCCTCATTTGCATCTGAGTCCTCACCAGAAGCATTTTTAATGTTCATGTTTACAGCAGTATTCTGTTAGTGAAGATCTCTGTATTCTTTAAGAAATAGAAAGTGATCCAGATTTCTGTGTCTGTATTTCTACCAACAGTCTCCTCTAGGCAATCTAGACTTTTACAATCAAGCAACTCAAAATTCTTTCAGCCTCTACCCATTGCCCAACTCCACAGCTACTCCCACAGTTTTAGGTATTTGTTATTAGGAAATCTGTACTAGTCTCATGAGCTGCTGTAACAAAATACCACAAACTGGGCAGCTTAAAAGAACAGAAATGTACCATCTCACACTTCAGGAGTCTAGAAATCTAAAACAAAAGAATCAGTAGGAACATACTTCCTCTGAAACCTGTAAGGGAGAATCCCTCCTTGCCTCTTTTGGCTTTTGGTATTTTGGGGCAGTCCTTGGAATCTCCTGGTTGACAGATGCATCACTCCAATCTCTGCCTCCCTCCCCATATGGCTGCCTTCCCTCTCTGTGTCTCTGTCTCCATATGGTTTCTCCTCTCTTATGAGGACATCAGCCATATTGGATTAAGGACCCACACTACTGCAGTATGGCTTCATCTTAACAAGTGACATCTGCAATTTTCAAATATTTTTCAAATAAGGTCATACCTGTGGCACTAGGGGCTATGGCTTTGACATCTTTAGGGGAACATAATTCAACCCAACACTGAAGACGCTGGACCACTAGCAATGAGCGGCTCCTCTTCCTCTTCCTCTTCTTCCTGGTAAGCCCCAAATATCAGAAAACAGGATAAGTTATTTTCTGTCCTTCACATAAATGAGTTTTTGATTCATTTGTCTGCTACTCTTAGATTTTAACTGCTGTTTCTGACCCTCATTGTCAGGTGAGCCCTGATGCAAAGGCATTCTAACCAGAATTCACTTGTCGGTAGATGTTAACCAAGGAAGAGACGCTGTCCGTTATAAGGAAGACTTACTCTGTGGCAGTGTCTCCAAAGTATGGTGTACCCGTGGTGGGCCTGAGTCCCCTGGTTGTGGGGGCCCTGAGAGGACATTAAGTGGTTCATTTCTTCATGAGCTCTGTCCACTAGATAATAGAAATGAGCCAGGATAGTTATTGCACAGGAGACTTTTCTTCACCTAAGTGGGTTGTGGTATTCTAGATTTAAGGTGAGTGGCAGAAGTTTCCAGGTTGGCCTTGAGTCTAGACCATTTTCTCTAATCCAGTTTACCCAGAGATTTGCATGGGGATAGCAAGCATTGCTTCATAGTAATAAAACTCAGTTTTCCAATATTTTTGAATGTTTACTTGTGGTCAGCGGGGGATGAAATGAGGAGAGAGAAAGAGGAAGCTCTTTTTTACAGCAGAATTCTTAATATTATATGTGAAAGAAATGAAATAGAAAAATTACCATTTTCAATCATCATAATATTAATTGATTTAAGCAAGGTTCATTATGGATCTTAAAACTATTGGCTAAAATGTTGATCAAAGAATAAGATGCTCTTATAATGTATCTCCTCACGTATTTCTACCAGATACAATAAGTTACTTTTTAGATAGAGTGCAATAAATTTTCTATACCGTTCTTCATTCTCTACTGTCAAATCCTGCATTGCTTTCATTTTTAATCATATGATAAATCCAACATTACCAATAATGGCACCAAGTGACCTCCTAAAATGCCAGATTCAATGCATCGAGGAAGATACAACATTACTTACATAGAATTTCTGCCAAAAAAGTCATTGCCTGGATCTAATTGCAAGGAAACCATCATACAGACACAAACTGAGGGGCTTTCTACAAAACAACTAGCATGTACTCTTCAAAAATATCCAATTCAATTCAAAGAAAGGCTGAACATTGATCTAGATATAAGGAGACTGACAAAACATTACTATTGCTAGTGGCTTACAGGAAAGGATTCTATCATTTAGTAAGAAATTTTTTAATCAATTCCTGTTTTTAGTTAATTATAGGGCTTGGGTGAGCAAAGGAATGGTGGCTAGCTCTTTGAGGTGCCTCTAAGCAAGCACACAAAAATGATAAATACATATTCTCAAAAAAAATTTTTTTTAATTTTTAACTGACATAGTATTTTGAAATTATTTTATTTTGAAAGAAATGGAACTGACAGCATGTCACAATAAACATATCTGCTATATAAATTGCAGGCATTCTGTGAAGTTCTTTCTAGGAAAAATCAAAACAAATAATGATGCATGTAAAAAAAATATTAAGTCAAGAAACAAAGAGCAAGGGGAAAGTTTTAGGAAAAGAAATAGGCTCTCTCCTCTCTCCCTTTCTTTCCCCCTTAAGTATATTTATGTGGCGTCCCCCTATAAATGTGTGTGTGCATGTAACATAAAACTGGCTCTTTTCTCTCAGTTTCACAACACTTTCAGCCCTGCCCCTTTCCTAACCATATCCCAACCATTTCTGCTCCTCTTCAAGCAGCATTCCACAAGTGGGACCAAGTGATTCTGCTCCTACTGACATCATCACCCCTCCTCCAGAATCATTCTAGCTCTCAAAAAAAAAGAAGTCCCTCACTGAGTATTATTAAAGAATAGTGTTCCAACAGACATAAAATTATGACTCTCACATAGGTAGAAAATAAATGTGTCAACAATAATTGTGAAACATTAATAAGGGAACAAGAAAGGTATTAGACCTGGTTCAAATGAAGATTTAATTTACAGAGATTTATATTCTCTACTGCACAAAATTCATTTGCATTGCCATGATCAGGAATTATTTGCAGAGCTAAGAAGAGGCAATATTTGCATTAGCATCCATTTTCTACAAGTTAATGTCTTTCTCTACAGAGCTGTAGAGTAGCCTAGTGAAAGCTAAAGGGCACACATCCCTGTAAGATTAGACAGTCCCCAGAGACTCCAGCATTCCGCTCAGTGGATATCTAGTAATCCCTTTGCCTATTCTAAAATCTTAGATTTTTCCTTACAGAATAATGGACAAAAATAGATGATTGATAGATAAAGAGATGCTGGATAGGTGGATTGATCGATCGATCGAACGATTAGGTTTTTTCCTAACTCAGAGGCTGCTGACAATTCTGTCTTCAGCTGTTCATGAGAACGAATTCACTTCATTCTTAAAGTCAGATCTCAAAGATCTATGCAAGCAATAAGGATTTTACATACATTTTACACCTGGCCAAGGTTCAGTGCTCTCTCATAGTGAGTCTGATTTTTCGCTCCACTTTCTCCAAGGAGAATCAAAGGCATTTATTTCCACATCCTTAAGGAACCTTACCATATTCTCATTCCTTGAATCGTATAAAATGCCTGAGATATGTGCCCTCGGTGGGCTGAAACACAAGTCTTGTTTCATTTGGTTTCATCTGACATTATAGAATGTGAAGCTAGTCATATACATGAGGAGACTGTAGTTTGGAAAAAGAGAGCAAAGGTCAGAAATCCCAGTTAGTCCTGAAAAATAAAACGCACGGTAGTAACCAAAAACTTATCTAAAGTTTGAGCAATGGGGAGGAACACAGAAACTATGAATAGGCCACAGAAAGATCTGGCTTTGCCTGGTACCAATGCACATCTGATCATGTCTGCATTAAAGATGGATGACGATGACCAATGGACTTTTCTATCCCTCTTAATCAGAATTCACTGACTCTTATTTTCAGGAAAAGAAATTGTTTTGGGTCTGTCTTTTCCATGAGTCACTTGCAAAATCTAAGTTAAATCATTTTAGATACTACATTCAAAAGAACACAGTGGTCTGTTATTTTCCTATAAGGATTCTTTTTTATGAAATTATCTCTGAATCACAAACTCTATGCTAAGGAACTCTCCCTCTCTAGTTTATCTAATGCATCATACCTGAATCTTCTTTGAAAGACTTGTGGATTTCAGCCCATAGCAACAACAACAACAAAAAACTTGGGGATATGTCTATGGAATTGGCCCACATTTCAAGAAATGAGAAGTTATATTCACAGGAGGAGAGTAATAAGCATAAAAGCTCAGTTCTCTGTCCAGTTGAAAGTAGAAAGACATATACAGAATTGTAGCATCTTCTAAGAAATACTTCTCCCCTTTGTCAGATCCTGGCTTCTTCTATCATGGAGGCAATCACTATTATTTGATAGAAAATTGTATTTGTGATGATAAATGTCTTTTCAGATACCTAACATTTCTCAGTTTCTCTCAAGTTACTAATCCATCTCAATTTATTGCTTCATATGATTTAAAAAATATAGTTAAATGTGATGTTAATGAATCCTAGTTTGACTGTCTTGTATTTGATCTATGGAATGTCACTTTTCTGAAACTGATTATAAATTAGGCATAAGTGCCTTTTCTGAAGTCACAGAAACTTTAAAACTCTCATATTTGATTAGTGGTAAGTGACAGGTTATATTTCACTAAATTGTACTGATTATTAAAAGGAATCAATCACCCTCCCTATTTTTCTTCTTTGTATGGGCAGAGACTCTGAGAACTGGATTACAATCCCCAGCCTACATTTCCATGGTGAACAATAATGTAGGTAGATATGCCTAAGTATGCTCCTTGGGCCTTGCCAATATGTAGAGTGCCTCTGTGAAGCCCACATAGGGTGCCATAAAAGGATCAACAATGAGTGCTTCCTGATGCACAACTGTGACCAACGATAAGCACTTTCTACACTGGGAGGGAGATAGTTCAGATGCTACTAACCAGAATTTTTTCTATCCTGTACCAAAATGCAGCAACTTTAGACCCCCAATACACACACACATAGACACACACACACACACACACACACACACACACACACACTGGTAACATCACTCAGAGAGCCTAAGTCAGAGAATGTGCAGTGCAGGAGAGGGAAGACATTTCTGGTGTAACTGGTGGTTACAGCTAGCTTATAATAGAGCATGTGTGGCAAGACCAACCTTCCTCTTATTCTTATACCAAAGAATGGTATTCTCAATTCTCCTACAAGCTCTGTGAAGCCATAGGCCTTACACAAATGGTTCTTTCTGTTGGAACTAAAGAAATTGCCTGGCTGTGCAATCTCCAAAGTTGCCCTCTGGAATATCTGTTCTTTTCCTGTATTTGTCGGGCATTGGGTGGTTTTATCATGTTGTATTTCTATTTCCATGATTTGGGGGGGATTTATTCCAAAGTTATACTAAAAACAACAACAACAGAAACAGTAGGAGGCACAAGTCTTGGAGTCTATAGTGGGCTCTGATGATATTCTTGCACCTGCTCTGTGTATCTATCTTCTGCTTGCTTTGCCACTAAATACTCCTACTTCAGAGGTTTGCTCTGGAGAGAGGGAAGGTACTTGGGCTGGCCACAGACTAGCTGATGAGGAAGCACAAATTCTTAGCTTTTTCTTTGCCTCAAAACAAAATCTAAATCTGAGGCTTCACCTAAAATTGCATGCTTGCCTGGTATCCTGCTCATCCCCATCCTGCTTGCCTACTCATGGGGACATTTTCACTTGCACTCAATTCCTTGGCCAAGGTTCTGCTTCTGGGAGAAACTACTTCAAGCAGAGTCAGAAAACTTGATCTGAAACCTGGTTAGACTCACCAGCTGTGAGGCCTGGAGACCTATCATGTGACCACTAGGAACATCAGTTTCCTCCTCTGTTTAAAAAAAAAAAAAATCCGTCTCTCTTCTTAGTTTGCAAGGCTCTCGTAAAGAAGAAAGGAGGTGATATATGTGAAGTACTTAGCGTGGACCCTTGTGTGTAGTAGGCACTCAATAAATGTTAGCTGAATGTGAATATATCCTGGCATGTCTTGGCTTCGACTATTTTAAAATCGACAGTATTATTTTTAGTTTTCCCCTACTCCTCTCCAGCTGGTATGCTACATTCATATTTATTGCACAGAATTTGTGTATCTTTTTCCTGCGTTATGCAGCTCTTATTCCCTTGTTTTCTCATTGTGTGAAGCAGAATTGAATAGAAGACAAGATTCTTTAGTCACATGCCAGTGGCTTTGACCTCTACACGGGGCTGGATTGTATGAATGGCTCTCCTCACCCATGAGGAAACTTAATATAAGATAACAAATGGACCAAAGAAATCCCAAAGTTCCTTTTGTTTCAACAGAGTGATGGCTGTGTCTCCTTATGAAAAGTGCAATGAAAATTTGGACAATTATCTGGTAAATTCAGGACAAAGAAAAGCTAAAGGACTTTCTCTCAATTTATCTCTAATTTTCTCTAGTTCATTACTTTTATAGATTGTGCCTTTAAAAACAATATTTGTATAATACAATCCAATACAATCCTTGATACCTTCAGACCCTTTGTTCTGGGGAATAGCAAGAAACCCTTCCTTTATTTCTGGCGTTGGCTGTGTTCTGAGCTTAGAGCCCTGAAAGCTGAAATATACTCTGTGAACTTTCTTTGGGGAAAATTAGAGATCCATTTTCCAGTCTTTGAGGAGATATATCTAACATAAAATATAGGCACTTGGGCAACACTCAGTGGTTTGTGATCTTTTAGCAAGTTGCCCAGGCTCATTTGCATAACTGTCTTCCCTTTATTGCTGGAATAGCTAGGGACAAAATCAAAAGAAATAATTATTTAATACTCTCAGGTCATATAATTTGGAACGGCTTAAGACATCCTAGCAGCTTTGACATGTCACGGTCCTTGAAATAATCATGTGTTTTGAATATGGGTTTCTAGCCTGTGTAGGGGTTTGATGGAATTGATTTTTTGATTCTATTATAAACACTCTCCCCTTTATGAATTTTATTAGCATGCATTATTCGTTACTTTTATTTACCTTCAGCTGTTGACAGAGAACATAAAAAAGGAAAGGTTTACGAGCATAAAATTGTATTTAAATCGTGATATAAACAACAAGGGATAATGTTCCCCTGTGAAAAGATAAAAACTTTATATTTCAAAAACAATTATCGCAAGACCACATTACAGTGGCTAAATGTCTTGCCTTTAGTGATGGGATCCAAAACAAGTGATAGAAAACAAACGTTTGAGGATTGGCCATTATTGTTCCGGTCTGACCTCAATTTATCACACAACACACAATTGCTGGGACGTCTGATTTGGCCATTTTTCTCTACCAGCAAGGCAGATTTCCAAATCTTCTCAGGGAGCCAAAAGTAGCCCAGTTTGACCTGAAGTCTGCCCCTCCAGACCTCATCACCATGGCCTGGACCATCTTAGTTTTTCCCTCATAAAGAGGCAGAAGACCTGAGTGATGACACAAGGCACTAGTGACTGTCCAGAGTCAGGATGGACAGCATGAACAAGGGAGAAGGGCCCGGCTTGCAGAAAACCACAGCTTTGAATCTTCAGGAAGGAATCCAGGAATCTACGGCCAATTAAGAGAGCAATTGCTATGGACATTTTGATTGGAATTGAGAAGTAATTGACAGCGATGTCAGTGGTGAGTGAAATCTGGTCATTATCTCTCCTGTGTGGTTTTGTTTGGTGCAGCAAGAATGACTATTTCATAGAAGGGCAAAGATGAGATCGGGTCTCGTCTCATTTAATCTTTATAAAAACCTTCAGAGAACCCAAATAATTTGCTCACAGTCATCCAACTGGGAATGAAGAAAGGTACAAGTTGAACTCTGGTCTGTTTGAATTCTGAAAACCTTGCCCCTTCTATGAAATAATGTCATTCTTGCTGCACCAAACAAAACCACACAGAAGGAGAAATAATGACCAGATTTCACTCACCACTGACATCGCTGTCAATTACTTCCCAATTCCAATCAAAATGCCCACAGCAATTGCTCTCTTAATTGGCCATAGATTCCTGGATTGTGCAAGACTGTTGAATCACAGATCTGTACCTCTGAAACAGATAATGCAATGTATGTTAAAAAGAAGAAGAAGAAGAAGATAGGAGGAGAGGAAGAATGAAGGGGGGGAAATCAGAGCGGGAGAGGAACTTTGAGAGACGATGGACTCTGAAAAACAAACTGAGGGTTCTAGAGGGGAGGGGGGTGGGGGGATGGGTCAGCCTGGTGATGGGTGTTAAAGAGGGCACGTTCTGCGTGGAGCACTGGGTGTTGTGCACAGACAATGAATCATGGAACACTACATCAAAAACCAATGATGTGTGGTGATTAACATAACAATAAAAAATTTTTAAAAAGATTAAATGAGAAACATGTGAAGCTCTCAGCAGAGTAATACGTGCTTTAGACTCAACAAATATACACATTGACGTAGTTGATTTTTTTCTCAGCCAGGTTTATTGGATGGACTTCTCAATGTCACTGCGGAAAATGAAGAGGTCATCCAGAATCAAATTTTGAATATGCCTCATTTTAACTTTTTCAGATATAAAGTAAGGAGACCCTAGCTACACAAGGTGCTTTCACACACGTAACCATCTTAAACTTGGAAGGGGAGGAGGAGGAGGGGACGATAATGGCAGTGTTTCATACAGTAACTAGTAACTTAAAATTCACTGAGACTAACTCTGCCGTACACTAATCACACATCCCAAGGTGGTTCCTTCCCCTTTATTCCAAACACCATACTCATGTATCCACACATATACCCGTGACTTAATTATTTTGTAACTAGAAGTTTGTACCTCTTTTTTTAAAACTAAACCATGAGATTTCAAAGAAATGACATGTTTCCATCATCACTTACACACACACACACACACAGCCTCCGTCGTCCTATGCTGTAAGTGGAAAGGTGTGAGGAATACTTAAACAATGTTGAAAAACATAGGTCATAAAGCTCAGCAGTCTCTCTTTTTCTTCTTTTAAATATTTCTTCTCTCCCTTTGATAGTGTAGTTTTGCAACAGATTTCCAAAATGGGAGATTTCTTCTTCTTTCCCTCTTCTGTCATAGAGGAGGCTCTGGCCTGGAGTCTGCAGTGGAGGTTCAGTGCTCTTATTTGCCTTAATACAGATGAGCTACTGAGGGAGACAGGTGCATCCTTCACTGAACTCCTTACCCCATCCCCAAAGATTCTGGTTGTAGGAAAAGTGGCTCTCTCTTCCCCTTTTCTAAAAGTGGGCAGATGCCATAGAGAAGGGAATAGGTTGGCAGTCTAAAGTCTCATGATGTTGCATGTCAATAAGCTATAGTGCTAGACTGATTTACCTTCTGGGGGTAGAAGAGAGAACAAGAGGTGATGGGGAAGGTAGGATATGAAATGAAACAGGGAACACTACATCAAAAACTAATGATGTAATGTATGGTGATTAACATAACAATAAAAAAGTTAAAAAACAGGAAATTAAAAAATAAACTCAAAATGATTTAAAGACCTAAATGTGAGACCTGAAGCCATAACATTCCTTTTAAAAAAAGACAGAACTGCTGGTGCTCTTGCTATTATTCACTTGTTTCCTTACTGCATGTTTTATTTTTATATTTTAATAAAAACATAATATGATAGAATACCATTAGAGGGCATATTATTGTAATAAATAGCACTATATGTTATAAAATGTTATAAATAATGAATATACTATGTATTAATTGATTAAGAAATATTTCTGCAATGCCCCCAAAAAGGCAGGAAACTCTTAAAAAAAAAAAGAAAAAGAAAGGGTAGACATGGAGGGGTAAGCAGGCCGCAGCCCAAGAGTGGCCCCCATTGGGGAGGGGACGGCAAGCTGCCCTTGCTGGAATGGAGGCAGCTTGGAGAGCAAGGATCCCACGGAGCCTCTTTTTTCTTCTCACCAGCTGCAGACAACTGTGGTATTTGTTGTAGCCTCCCACCTCGAGAGAGGACATTGAGTTCTGCCTCCCCGGGGAAGCTGACTCACCTGTGAAACTTGGAATGTGCAACATTAGTTTTGAAGACAAAATCTTCTCCAGAGAAAAAAAGGATTTTCAAAGTTCACCTAATTCATCTTTATATATCACAGGAGGGAAGCTTTGCTAGGAGCCGCCCTGTCAACAAGCAGTGAAGCAGTATGAGGAGACTTCCACCTGACAGAAAACAAGTGAAAAGTTTTATGTTTCTAGAGACTGGGGAGCCTTATGCAAATCCTCCCCCTTCTCATACCCCTCTGAGAGAGAGGAAATGATATGACAGGCCCAGATATGTTGAGGGTAGAGGGAGAAGCTGAGCCAAGAGGTGGCTGTGAGTCCTGGAATTCATTTTGCTCTGCCTTGAAAAAAAGAGAGAAGATGTCACAAGGGAAGTAAGTCTGGAAGGTTGTAATTGCTTTTCTTTCAAGATGGAAGATGGTCATGAGCTGAGGAATGTGGGTAGGTCCCAAAAGCTGGAAAAGGCGAGGAAACAGGTTCTTCCCTAGAGACTTCAGAAGGAACGCAGCCCTGCCATACCTGGACTTTTATCCCAGGGAGACACATTTTGAATTTCTGATCTTCAGAACTGTAAAATGGGACACACAGTTGGACAAGTTAGAGCATCTTCACGGACCAAAGGCACTAAATAGTTGAAGCCGGGACTGTTGAAGACAGTTTGGATGCATGGTGATCACTGTGGCTGAGGTGTCACCTTGAGACGGGGTGGCAAGCTGCTCAGAGTTCAGGCTCTAAGGTCAACTGCCTGATTTGGCTACTGGTTTTTTCCCACTTCTTAACTATGCGACCCTGGGCAAATCAGTCTAAGACTCAGTTTTCTGTCTTCCTCGGTCTTCCTGAGAGAAAACCACCTCAGAGGAAGCAGCCACACTTTGAAATGCTGCTGCTGGTGGTGGTTGGTGGTGGTAGGTGTATGGTGAGGGGGGCAGTATTTGGGAAGGGAAGAGGCTGTAGAAAGGGCACCAGGAGTACCTGTGGCCTCACAGGAGACAGGCAGCTGATGGTTCTGGTCCAATAAATGTGCCCAGGGAGGGGTCACTACGATGGGGCAGCATGAGAGCTTCAGGGCAGATGGGCCACGCCTGATGACTGGTACAGGGAGATGGCTTAGCTCCCAGGGCACCATGTCTACGTCAAGAGAATGGGACACACCTTTCACCAGCCATGTACATCAGGTAAGAGCTGGTCACTCGGTGGATAAGGACTTCTCAATCAGAGGTCAGTAGGAACTACAGGGCAGCACAAGGACGCATACACCCAACAGCTACCTCTGAATTCCAGAGGATATGCAAGACTTGCCATTCTTCCCCATTCCATCTTGGAGAAGGAGAGGATTTGGGATGAATACCTGAAAGGCAAACACAGCCTGGTAGGGAGATGAACCTTGAATCCAAAACACATTGAACAAACAAGAGGAAATTAATCCTAGCCGAGACGGATATACATTGAATTGTCAAGATTGTTCTTCCCACAACTCCCAGCCCTTTGGAAGGAAATCTGTCAGATTAAAATTGTATATGCAATTTTATATAATAGATACTGTGAAATATATATCACCTCTTTTTTAGACATGTAAGTATGTAAAATTTTGACCCCATGATATCCGCATAACTTACATCTAGCAGTTTGCTTATCACATAGCACATGCTCAGAATATATTTGTTGAGTAAAAATTTCAGAGACTATGTAAACTATACTTTCTTAAACCAAAAAACAAATTAACAAGCGCACACAGAGGTAACTTCCATAGTTATATGTTTCTCTATACGCATAATACATTCTTAAACTAAAGTTGAAAGCTAAAAATACTGTACAACAACTGATTGAAAGCATTTATAGTGGCCAAGTCAAAACATTTAATATGAAAGAATTAAAGCAATATCTAGAAAACAGAGACCCAAACTTTAAATACACCTCAATTCCACAACTATTTTGGGAAGACTGTAACATTTTGGCTTGTATTTTCTGCTCCTTTTTTCCCCAATTCTCTTATTTTTTTACTGAGAATTGGTCAGATGGAACACAGTTTTGAGTCTCAGCCTTGATTCTGAATAAATGGAATAAAACAAATTTTAGGTGTAAGCAAAGGGCAAAAATGGGTTTAATATAATGGAGGTGATAATAACTTTTACATTTAATATGTTAACTGCAATCAACTGGCTCTTCCGATTTCTTTGCCAAGGAGAAATAAATTTCATGCAGTAACAACTCGAGGTTTTTAATATTTACACAAGAAGCATAAAGTGATATTTTTATGAAAATAAAAGCTGATAAAGGTTACCTACACTATAAAATATCCAGTAGAAGAATTAATATTACAAACAAAAGCCTTTGCACACACACAACAGAACAGTAGCTAAAGTTCTCATTCCACATGAAGCTATTTAAATAAACTAAAGGACATGATAGCTCTAGTGGTGGACTTCTGTCTTGACCCATTAACTTACAAGAACAAGTTTAAAGAAAATGAAGCTCACGAATGGCACATTAATCTAGAATTGGTTGTTGGTTTGGTTGGTATGTTTGTTTTTGCAAAATGTCATTTTCCCCTGGCACCAAGTAGGATGTCAATCCCAGCCCACAGCCATCTGGGCAAAGCCAGAGAGCTGCAAGTCATCACACCCATAAAATTGCCCCAATTCTTTCATTTTACTAAGGAACTTAATTTTACTATATTATCACTAAACTTTCTAACAGTCTCCTATCTTATGATTCAAATAGGATAGGGAACTTTTTCAAAGGAGAAAACTGCTTGTTCACATACTTCAACTTTATCAACTCATTTGAAGGGTAATTTGGTTTCTTCCTTATCTAAAGTGATCCATCAGATCATGAACTGTTGACACTCTGTGTGCTGCCAAGTTATTTGGACTAGGTTAGCGGTGGGGTCAGCTTGCCAGGGTAGAAGCATCGAGTGACTGACCATTTTCCTCTATAAATCTCCGAATGATCGATGTGCTACCCTACTGAGAAAAATCTGTAAAAATATCTCGTCAGTTGTGTAAATCTGTTGCAGCCATACGGGCAAGTGGGAACGGTGGAGAGCGTAACTTTGCACTTGAAGTTCTTTGCATAGTGCTGTACGGATTTTAGGCAGCCATCCAGGATCCTAAAAGCAACTGCGAACTAAATGCCTGTAAGATCTATAAGCCTACAGAAGATTTGTTTTTCCCAACCTGCCTCTCGGGTTTCCTTTCTTTTGCCACTCTGTTCTTGTGTTCCCCCACATTCTTGACTAGGCAAATAAGAACTTCTGGCTGAAGTGCAAAAGACATGCAGCCTCATGACAACACAGTAACGTCCAAGGGATAGATAAGAGAACTCTGCAAGGTTATCCAATAAGAATATTCCACAGAATTTAGATGAGATTTTGATTTTGAGAATTAGAAGGGACTTTGATTTTGATTTTGATGAATCAGAAGGGACTTCGAGGGTCCTGGGATCCCCCTGGAAAAGGAAACCCAGACCCCCTCATTAATCCCTGCTCACGACACGTGTCCAAGCTTGAGTCACTCAAGAACTCACTTTCACTGGAAACCATCCGATGTGGAGTCCTTTCTCACTGTTAGGAAACTCCTCATGGAGCCCAGGTGTTCTAGACACCACCAGCCAACTGAGCGTGCAACTATAGTAATATCAATCCCATGAGACTCCTACTTGGAAGACTCCCCATTTCTCCTTAGTTGAAAATACTCTTACCTAGAGAGGAAGGTTAGCCTTCTCCAAGTATTTCTGAGAATCCTCCAAAGAACTTATGTACACAATCCAAAGGTTTCACAGGTCTCAGAAGTTGTGGGTCCTAGATACAGGCAGTCTCCCTTCAGATGTCCCATGATCAGCAGGCTGAAGGAGGCAGTGATATCTCAGCATATAAACCAAACTGCTGCTGCTTCTTTCATGTTCCCAGTGTCACCGGGAGTCACTGATGCCCTCCTCCAGATCACTAGCCTCTTATTCTTTGTGTCTTGGAAGGATAACTGTGACTTTGTTTCTCGAGGGGTAGGTGCATCTCTCAGAGGGAGTTGCCCCAGCACAGCCATTGAGATCTTACTGACATAGTTACGTCTTATATGCCATCACCCCTGGGGCTGGAGAGCTGGAAGGCTGGAGCCTAGTTGTGTGGGACGTCGGTCACTGGAAGAAACCAGTGAAAACTTGCTTCTGGTCTGTCTACAGGGGGTACCCATGTGACTTGTGGAAGGGCTGTCGATGGACGCCGGGCAGTGAAGATGCCTGGGTAACATGTGCTATACCTCCCTGTTACCTCTCCCGGATGTGTCAGGAGAATGTTTACACAAAGTTACAAAGTGTGAATGCTGACTCACCGAAGGAGGATATCCCAGGCCATCCAGGAAGAGCTCGGCTGAGGCTGTGCATTCGGCTGTGAATGGCAAGGAAGTTTGGGTCACCTCTGGCTCTGAGGCAGTCTGTGCCTGGTGCTTGGTTGGGCAAATTCCAAACTCTCTTCCTCCAAACAACTCACATCACAGATGGGCAGTCTGGGCCTGGGGAAGCTGACTGTGAAGCAGGCTTCCTTCCGACAAACATGGCATCTAGGTAGTGGGTCCCTCAGAGAGTGTGCAGGAGACCTCTCTGGTAGCTGTCCCTCTAAGCACTTCTAAAAACACATGTGTAAGACCAACTATTGCATATTTTTGTTGTTCTGTGTGTAATCAGCACATTTCACTCTGTCTATAACCAGAGAACCCTCTGATCCTAGGACCTGCCATTCTCTCTGCCCACCTGATGTTTGCCCTTGGCTATGCATGTGTATGTGCGTGCGTGTGCGTGTGCGTGTGTGTGTGTGTGCGTGCGTGCGCGCGTGCCCATATATGTGCATTTTCCACTCAACTTTCCTTCTTGGAAAGAATTTTCAGTCTCCTCCACACTTTGATATCTCTGCAAACCTGTATTCCTGCCAAGTTCTCTTTCTGATTTCAGGAGTCTCTTTGTGACTAGTCAAGAGGCTGTAAATTAGGCAAGGGAGTTTCCTTACCTTTAGGGGTCTGTCATTTTTAAATCTAATCAGTCAATGAGCATTTGTTTGGCACGTGCTTGTACCCAACTATGCGGTGGGCCCATAGACAATACAGAGAAATAAAATGTATGGTCCTTGCACTTGAGAAAACTATAGTCTACTTGGAAGAACTGTTTAGATCCAATATAAAGAAATATATGATCAAGTACCCAGGGCTTATCGGAAACAATACTTGGTGCAGGGTTTCAAAAGAAATAGTCTACTGGGGAGTTTGGGAGTGATCCAAAACCTTTCAAGAAAGAGGTGTGACTTGAGTTCAGCCATGAAAGTTGGCTGTGGGTTTGACAAGACTGGATCATGTGGAAGAGCACAGCTTGAAGAAAGGGGCCTTGGTGCGGGGCTCTCAGGGTCAGACAGGAGCAGGGCAGTGGGCCTACCTGACCCCTTCCTCCACTCTGTACCAGTGTTTCACAGGCCCTTGTGTCAGCTGGTTACTGTGTCAGTTTGGCCAATGGAAGAACAAGCAGGTGATTGTGGAGCAGGAGAAAGAAAGAACTCTAGTTATTTTTTCCTCTACTTCACTGTCCTGAGCATTGTCTCAGCAATGGTCATCTCCCTTCTTATGGCTTCAGCTCCTGCCAAGGAGGCCTGCTGTGGGCTCTACTTGCCAACTGGTGACTCCAGCCCCTGGGCTGCTGTAGGCCGGCTCCTTCCTTCGCCCCCACCCCGCTCCTGCTGGGGGTTGGCAGTGGCTTCTCACTGTTGCTCATCTCTGAGAGAGCTTACTGCTCCCTGTGTAGCCTTTTAGCCTCATCACGGGTGATACCAAGTCACTCTGTTCACTTTTAAATTCAGTGGATTGGTTCCTGGTTGGATCCTGACCGATGTAGAGGGTGGATAGAAAATGTTATGAGGAAGAGTCACTAGAACTTGCTGTTTGATCGCGTCCAGGAGCTGGAGACAATGACTAATAAAATATGACTCCAATATCATTGTAATCCATCATTTTCCGTGCCAGAAACCAACTTGGAAGATAGAGTAGCGAGTAAGAAATGAAGACCGTTGTGGGCTTTTCACCAAGAAGCTGCTGTGAGTCTTGGGCAAGTTTCAGACCATATATCTATAACAGGCCATCAGACTGATCATCTGAGTGGATTTGAGGCGGGGGGAGGGAGATATCACAGTTGATGACACTAAGTTATTTCAATAACATAGGAAAAATGTCTGAGTTCTCAAAGTTAACGTAAAACCAGAAGAGGAAGGATGAAGAGAAATGCCAGGAGACATGAGGGAGGAAAAGAAGAAACTCATCAGTGCTAGAGACAATAACCCTAGACCAGGGGTGGCCCAAGCACAGCCTGCAGGCCACATCCACTGGCTGCCTGTTTTCGTAAATAAGGTTCTATGGGAACACAGCTGCACCCATGCATTTGTGCATCGCCTCTGGCTGCTTTTGAGCTATAACAACAGCGTTGACTAGTGGCAACAGGTAACCAGAGAGCTCTTAAAGCCTAAAATGTTTACCCTCTGACCCTTTATGGAAGTTTGCCAGTCATGGCTCCAGTCTCACATGTGATGTCCCACATGCCCCTCCTGATGAACTCCCAACCTTTCAAAGCAGAATTACTCCCACTTGCATCTGTGCTTTCGTGCCTCTTTCCTATGCAGCTTTTATAGCGCCAGTCCCATTGTAAGCTAATCACTGCAGATATTGTGCTTTGCCATAACCGTGTCCCCACTGGATTACAGCAGATGCCCCCTTGTCCACCCGCTTCCATCTAACCCCTGCGCAAACTGCCGGAATAATCTTTAAAAACACACATCAGGCTATTTCAACATTCAACAACCACCAGGAACTCCTGTCAATTTAGGATCAAATTGCAATGCTTTACCGGGGTCTTGAGGTTCCTGCCTCCATCTTTGACCCCATGCCCTACCCAGTCCTGCTGCAGCCACACTGGCTCACTTAGGGTTGCCCCCAAATATGCCAAACTTGTTCTCGCAGGATTTTTGAAATTGCTGCCCTCCTGTATGGAAACTGCCTCTTCCAGATCCTCACAGCTGGCCACTCCCTGATATTCAGATGTCAGCACAGATGTCACCCTCCCAGAGAAGCTGTTCTTAATAGTCATGGCTAAAATAGTACCCTCCCTACTCACTCCGTATTAATTCACCCTGCTTTATTTTATTTTGTTCATAGCACTTATGGCCACCCAAGATTGTTTTATTTGTTTACTTATACTTATCATTCACAGTTTCCTACAAGTTTCCAAAGCGAGGACTTTGGCCCCCAGATTCATTGTTGCATTTCCCATGTTTAGAATAACTCCTAGCACCTAGGTGCTCAATAAAGATTTGTTGAATACATGAATTAATGAAGTGTATAATAAGTATTCATTTATTTGTATTTTGCCTCAACCAGACTTTAAGCTCTTACAGGCCAAGGATCACGCAGTTGTTATATCCTTAGCACATAATGTGGGGCCTGGAATTCATTACTGTATTTAATAAATGTTTGTTGAACAAATAATTGAGCTTTTGAGCGAATACCTAAAGAGAGTGACAATGCATGCAACCGTAGAGAATTGATGTTTTGTCCTATAAATATGCAAACCACAACTGAATTAGCTTAAATACTAAGGTATTCTTATGAGATGACAGATACTGATAGCACTGAACTTTACAAGTTTTGAAAGATTCCAGATAATGGTCATGGTTGCAATTTACCTAATTGGCCAATTATTTTTGCCTTCAAATGACAGCAAATGTCCGCTTACATCTTTGGTTTATTTGTAGTAGTATGTGTTCATCCATAGGTAAAGCCTACAAATTCTCTCAGTTGGTAAGAGACAAGATTAGAAACCTGGCATCTTCACAAGTGGTGCATTTCAGACCCAATCATGGAGTTAGATGTCTGTCAGTATTGCAATGAAGCAAAATAAGAAAAGAGTCTCTTTCGCTCTAACTTCTCTTTGATAACACTAATCATGTGTGTTTTTGTTAGCTCAGGTTTGGTTCCAAGTGAATAGGGAATAGAGTAGACAGCTGAATGTCATACTCCTTTTCTTTCTAAGGTAATTTACCCCCTGAAGAAAGAGAAAAATCAGTATTCGCAGGTGCAAATCCATTCAAAGTCAGCTACCCCAAATCCAAGTCTTGTAAGTGAAGATGCTGTGCCTTGAGGCTCAGAGCCCAGCGACTGAAGCTAATCACTAGTGAACAAAGAAACTGATGCTACCGTAAGAGAACCTTCAGGAGAGCCTACTTTATATCTGCTTCCACACACATGTGTCCGGATGGGGGGGCAGGTCCACGGCGGCACTCCTACAGTCAGAGAATGGGTAACTGTGTCTTTTGGGAGGCAGCTGCCAAGCCTGGCAGGACGCCGTCACTTTGCGGGGTCATGGCATCCCAGCATTTGCTCCTCGGCTTTGCAGATCCAGAAAATGGAATGTGTCAGTGTGCTTGTACTTGATTAATCCCTGGAATTTACAAGAGACTGATGTAGGAAACCCGAGTGCCACTTTAGCAATTTACACTAAGAAATGCAACTGCCAAGCAGTTCAGAATGTTTATGTCAGCGGGAGAATGCAGCCTCCTAACGGCACAAGAGGGTACATCAGAGTCACAAGTTGGCTGGGTGAGCGTGGACTGGGAGCCGGAGGAGGAAGTTGACCTTAATGACTGATGTCACGAGACCTGACGTTGAGATTCACCTGCCCAGGAAGCTTGAAGGACACTTGGATTCTCTGGCCAATGCTGCAAACCCATTGACAGTTCTTGCTCACTGGCCTTTGTTTTTCTAGATTCCTTGCTGGACACCCACACGTCCTCCCCTCACATACGTTCATGCGGCTGAATAGGTTATGTCTCTTTTTTGACATTCTGCGAGTCTTCATTGCTAACAGTGATGAGCTAATAATTATCGAGAGGTTATAAATATTAGATGTATGCTAACAACTCTACAGTCAATTCCGTTCAAATGCATGTTTTGAAAACCCAAACTTGTTCCAAAATGATTGATATACTAGGGAACCATTTGAAAATACCATGAATTTCGCTTGTTTATGATAGCACAGTTTTGTCTGGAAGAAATACTAGGTGAAAACAAAAAATTTCACTCAGCTGAAACCACTTAGGAACGCCCACCCAGCGTACGCACACATACTTCAGGTGCCTACCAACTGTCTCAGTTCCCCACCTGTCAGGAGGCAGCTCATCCATGTCCAATGTCACCATATGTCATCCAAATTCAGAACCCCCCACCCCCATCCACCCCTCCATAGTAACTCACAAGGTGTAACCCTGCCAACACTCAGTTTCACAAACAAATCCTAGGTTCTTTTTCAAATATAAAGCCATATTTACTGTAGTTTTCGTATGGTAACCATTAATCATGTAAACTTGCATTGCCATTTTCATTAGGTCTTATTCTTTGTTTTAATGTGTGTCACCGATGGCTTAGTGTTATGTCTCAGACCTCACTTTTTCCATGAGCCCTGTGGTTTTTATTGTGCAATTTTGCACAGTACGGTGATTTTTAGAAAGGCCTATGTTGCGTTACAGCAGAACTGACAGTACCTTCTGATCTTATTTAATCTTACAAAAACTATCATTTTTTCATATGAGGAAATTGAGATTCAAGGAGTTTGGGTAATTTACCCCACAACAAATAGCTGCTAAATGGTCAAGCAAAGATTCAAACCATCTGCTCCAGCACAGTATGAAAGCCTTGGGTTCCTGATGTGATATAGGAGAAGCCTTTTAAGATGGCTTTCACCAAGAGCTAATAGCTCTCCTTTACTCAGTGTAATGTAGTAGGGAGTGGTATGCCCTCGGGAGGCCTACTGCCTGGGTTCAGATCCAGTGGGCAAGTTCTGTCGTAGGGTGTGTTGTTGCAGAGTGGCCCAAGAACCCCCCTCTTGTAGCTCACCCTCTGCAATACGATTTGTCATCAAGAGGAAGATTTTCTTTTCCTCACACCTTGACTCTGGGCTGGCCTTGTGACCTGATCTAATGAACAAAATACAGTGGAGATGACACTGGACCGATCTTGAGATCAGGCCTCGGGAGCCCTTGAAGGCTTTACTCATTCTCCCAGAATGCTGCCATCACCGTGTGCACAAGTCCAGACGAGCCTGCTAGATAATGAGAGATCACATGGCTCTGTCTCTCCAGTGTCCCCCGATGACAATGACTGGATGCCAGAAGCATCAGCGAGGCCATGATAGACTCCCCAGCCATCACTGAGCCAACAGCGAATTTCAGATACGTGAATGATGCCAGTAAAGATCAGGTGAGCCAGGCCCAGATCAGCAGAGTCATGATTTTATACTACTAGATTTGGGGTTATTTGAGAAAAGCCACCTGATGCATTTAACTTCTCTATACATCAACTGTCCAGTATGTAAAGTGGGAGGCATCACTGAGCTGTGAGGATTAAATGAGTTAAGTACATCTAGAAATACTTAGAATAACACCTTAGGTGGTATTATTCTGCTCTGGTTATCCTGTATAACAAAAATGCTGGTATAAAACAACCATAATTTAATATTATTATTTCTCAAGGTTCTGAGGGTTGACAGGGCTGTTAGGTGGTTCATAATTGGGCTCTCACATACAGGTGCAGACAGACAGTGATTAGGGCTTTGATCATCTTGAAGGCTTCTTCACTTATATGGTACTGGGCTAGAAGATTCAAAAGTTGGGGACTGGACCAACTAGAGCTCAGATATCTTTCTCTATCTATCTATCTATCTATCTTCCTATCTTTCTATCTCCCTCTCCCAGATCTCTCCAAATGGTGCCTTTGCATCAGCTAGACATCTAACTTGGCAGCTGAAGACTCACAGAGTAGGCACCCCAAGAGAAGGAAGCTGTGCAGCCTTTCCATAATAGACTCAGAAGCCTTCAGGTGTCATCTTGCCACAGTCTGTTCATCCAGGTAATCACAAAGCCTGTCCAAGTTTGAGGGGGAGGGACATACACTACATGTCTTCATGGCACGGGAATTAGAGAATTTGCAGATGTCTTAAAAACACTATGATCTCGTTTCTCTCGGCGCTGCCTGTGGAGGTGGCCGCCATCTGTTACTGGGCATCATGGCTGCCCTCAGACCTCTGGTGAAGCCCAAGATCGTTAAAAAGAGGACCAAGAAGTTCATCCGGCACCAGTCAGACCGCTATGTCAAAATTAAGCGCAACTGGCGGAAACCCAGAGGCATTGACAATAGGGTGCGCAGAAGATTCAAGGGCCAGATCTTGATGCCCAACATTGGTTACGGGAGCAACAAGAAAACAAAGCACATGTTGCCCAGTGGCTTCCGGAAGTTCCTAGTCCACAACGTTAAGGAGCTTGAAGTGCTGCTGATGTGCAACAAATCTTACTGTGCAGAGATTGCTCACAATGTCTCCTCCAAGAACCGCAAAGCTATTGTGGAAAGAGCAGCCCAACTGGCAATCAGAGTCACCAATCCCAACGCCAGGCTGCGCAGCGAAGAAAATGAATAGACAGCTTGTTGTGCACATCATATTTGTGTTAATAAAACCATAAAACCTAAAAAAAAAAAAAAACACTATGATCTCCTTCCATACACCCATAATCATGTCATTCTCACAGCCACCCTAATAAGATGGGTAACAACAGTATATCCATTTTCTTTATTATTTGAAGATTTATTTTTTAGACAGTTTTAGGTTCCCAGCAAAATTAAGAGGAAAGCATAGAAATTCCCCATAAACCACCTGCCCCAGCACATGCACAGCCTCCCCATAATCAACACCCCTGCTACCCCACCAGAGTGCTCTATTGTTATAGTTGATGAACCTACATTGACAATGGACATCAGGATATCCATTTTCAACACAAGAGAAACTTGGCCTCAGAGACCCTAAGGTTTTGACGCAAAACTAGAACCCCCCAGTATCTGAAATACCAAACAGAAGAAGGGAGGCAGAAATCAAGGGAAGGAAATTAACCTAGCCTAATGTGACTAACCCAAAAATTGGTACTGAAAGTGGGGTGCTCCCTGATAAAACCCAAACATGTAGAAACTCACATTGGAACAAAATTTCCCTTAGCCTGTGTTCTGAGTGACTAAGATGAACAGAAAATGTAGCATGAGAAGAAATAAGTGCTTTTAATGTAAACTCAGATTTTGGGACAGGGGGTTTGTTAACTCAGCATAATCTAACCTATCTTGGTTAATACACTATCTGCTTTGAAATGTTAAGGAAGAAAACTATGTCAATTCTTGGAGTAAATTAGTATGTATGAGGGAGCTGTATCAGCTATCCCCTGATGTGTAATAAACCACTATAGATCTTAGTGGAATGGGCTATATATAGGAGCCTTCTGGAGTACTGGAAATGTGTTGGGGCAAGTAGTCACATCAGTGTAAAGATATAAATAGATGCAAAAAAATACATATATAAAAATAAGATGAACTCTAAGATTTAATTTGTGTATAAATAGAAAATAAAATAGAAAAAGAAAGCAATAAAAATAGAAAATAAGAAAAGAAAAAACAAAATAATGGGGCACCTGGGTGGCTCAGTCGTTAAGCATCTGCCTTCGGCTCAGGTCATGATCCCAGGGTCCTGGGATCGAGCCCCACATCGGGCTCCCTGCTAGGCGGGAAGCCTGCTTCTCCCTCTCCCACTCCCCCTGCTTGTGTTCCCTCTCTTGCTGTGTCTCTCTCTGTCAAATAAATAAATAAAATCTTTAAAAAAAAAAAGAAAAGAAAAAACAAAATAGAAACATAATAAAATAGGATAATATAATTAAAAAGAAAACAAATGAAAATGAAATAAAATAGAATAATAGCTACCATAAAATAGAAAAAGAGAGAGACAGTTACAATCTAAATCTAAGTTGACAGGACATCTCAACATGGAAGGAGCCCAGGAAGAGGAAGAGAAAGGAAGTAAAGGTATTCTTGCTCTGTTAACATTCCCAGAAAAATATGAATAAAATATGTGTATTAAAAATTTAAAAATAAAGTATCTTTTTCAAGTTAAGTAAGTGAAGAGTTAATAAAATGAACGCAAAAAAGAGCTAACCATAAAGGAGGAGTTATAAATTGTACTACGTTAAAGTGGAGTATTCTGTTCATCAAAAGACACAAAACTGGAAGGGTATACTTACCGTACATATATCCACATGTAACTCATATCTAGAAGATATAAAGAATTCCTATAAAGCCATAAGCAAAGAGGCAGATAACACAATAGAAAACCTAGCAACGACATCACACAAGAGGATATCTAAATGACTAGCGAACATGAAAAAGTACTCAAGTTCATAGTCATCAAGTTCATAGTCATCGAGGCAATGCAAATTCAAACTCTAATGTGATATTGTTACACCCTCACCACAGTGACTAAAATGGAAAAAGATGGAAATAAAGTTCTGGCAAGGATGTGGGACAACTGAAACTTTCCTATGCTAACTGAGGAGTGTGAAGAGTATACAGTGGCACACCCATTCTGGAAAACTGATGGTAAAACAGCTCTACGAAACCTACTAGAAGTCTGCTAAAGCTGAACGTACACAGACTCTGTGACACTTGCAATTCTACTGTGAGGCACAGTCCCCAAGTTGAAATGCGTCATGTATTCACTCTAAGACAGGTTCAGCCAGGTTCATGGCATCATTATTTATAACGGCAAAAAGCAACTCAAAAGGATGGTAAACAGTCAACAGTAAACTGGGTAGCTAAACTGCAGACACTTGTATAGTGAAATTACTCTGTGCTCTATGGTGCGCAGCACTAAGGATGAACAAATTATGGCTGCATGAAACACTGTGGATAAATGTCACAAGCAGTATGTTTAGCAAAAGAAGCCAAATTCAAGAGTATGATTGGATTTACACAGAGTTCACAAATCAGCAAAACTAATCTCGGGTGTTAGAAGTAAGAACAGAAGTTCTCCTAGGCAGAGGGATAGTAACTAGGAAGGATCTCTGGAGAGGAGCTTCAGGTTGTTGTTCATTGTTCATGTCTTGACCTGGCTTCTGGTTACACACAGGCATTCAACTTGTGAAAATTTATTTGCACACTTTTTTATTTTTTTAAAGATTTTATTTATTTATTTGAGAGAGAGAGAGAATGGGAAATAGAAAGCACGAGAGGGAAGAGGGTCAGAGGGAGAAGCAGACTCCCTGCTGAGCAGGAAGCCCGATGTGGGACTCGATCCCGGGACTCCAGGATCATGACCTGAGCCGAAGGCAGTCGCTTAACCAACTGAGCCACCCAGGCACCCTATGTGCACACTTTTTTAGAAAATTTATTTATTTATTGGGGAGAGAGAGTAAGTAGAGAGAGGGGCAGAGGGAGAGAAGCTCAAGCAGACGTCCCTTGAGCATGGAGCCGGACATGGGGCTCAATCCCAGGACCCTGAGATCATGGCCTGAGCTAAAATTGAGTCAGATGTTTAACCTACTGAACCACCCAGGCGCTCCTGCACACTTTTCTGTATGTATAAGATAGTTGAATACAAGGTTTATTTTTTAAAAATAAAAAAATCGGGGCTCCTGGGTGGCACAGTCATTAAGCGTCTGCCTTTGGCTCAGGATCCTGGCATTGAGCCCCACATCGGGCTCCATGCTCAGTGGGAAGCCTGCTTCTCCCTCTCCCACTCCCCCTGCTTGTGTTCCCTCTCTTGCTGTGTCTCTCTCTGTCAAAAAAATAAATAAAATCTTTAAAAATAAATAAATAAAAATTAAAAAATCAGTGGGACATAAAAAAAAAAAGTAAAGAGAATCAGTGGAGGAATTGAATAGGAGATAAAATTTCCAAACCACTGAAGATGGCAGAGGAGTAGGAGACATGGATTTCGTCTGGTCTCAGGAATTCAGCTGGATAGGGATCAAACCATTCTGAACTCCTACGAACTCAACAGGAGATCGAAGAAAAGAATAGCAACAACTCTCTGAACAGAAAAGCGACCACTTACTGGAAGGTAGGACGTGCGGAGAAGTGAATCCGAGGCGATACTTGGGAGGATAGACAGCGGGGGAGGGGGCCTCCGTCGGCCGCTTCTGGCAAGTGATAGAGCCGCGGAGCACAAAATCGGAACTTTTAGAAGTTGGCTCTGCTGAGGGACGTCACTCCAGTGGCTAAGCGGGGGGTGGAACCCTTGCGGGACAGTGTGGTCTCAGGACCCTCGGGGTCACAGAAAGACCAGGGGTGCCTGAGTGTGGCAGAGCTCCCAGGTGTCGGAGCGGGGAAGCCGGCTACAGAGACAGAGCCAAGGCGCGGGTTCTCAGCTCGGGGTGGCCATAAACTGTGATCCACGGCCCAGTCGGGCCACTGCTCCTCCAGCAGGGACCCAACAAGGTGCAGAGCCGGGGAGACTCCCCTTCCTCCTCCGGGAGGAGCGGCGCGGGAGCGCACCGCAGGGATCTGCTGGGTTTGGAGACTCCACACGGGGTCGGGTGCCAGAGATAGAAACGCTCGGTCACAGGCTGGGTGAGCACGGAGTGCGGCCAGAGACTGGGGAGACGGGAGTGACTGCTTTTCCCTGGGGGCGCATTGAGGAGTGGGGCCCCGAGTTCTCAGCTCCTCCAGGTGGAGATTGGGAGGCCACCATTTTCACTCTGGTCCTCCAAAGCTGTGCCGGGAGCTTGCAGGGGACAAAAGCTCCTGAGAGCTACACCCCAGCAGATTGCGTAGCCCAGACCAGCAAGGGCGGGGCAATTCCGCCTCCGGCAAAGACTTTTGGGAACCACGGCAACAGGCCCCTCCCCCAGAAGATCAGCACGGACAGCCAGCAAGCCAAGACCAAGTTTACCGATCAAGGAGAACAGGAGAACTCCAGGGCTAGGGGAATACTGCACATAGAATTGATGGCTTTTTTACCATGATTCATTAGTTTTTCAAAATTAATTTTTTTAACTTTTTTTTTGAATTTTTCTTTTTCCCTTTTTCAACCAACATCTTATCAATCCCTTTTTTATTTTTTTTAAGATTTTATTTTTATTTATTTGACACAGAGAAAGAGACAGCAAGAGAGGGAACCAGAGGGAGTGGGAGAGGGAGAAGCAGCCTCCCCACTGAGCAGGGAGCCTGACACAGGGCTCGATCCCAGGACCCTGGGACCACGACCTGAGCTCAATCCCTCTTTAAAAAAAAATTTTTTTTATTTTTCATTTTTAGAGTCATATTCTATCCCTTCATAGTAGTTATGCTTATTTTTGGCATATATATATATAAGTTGTTCTCTCTTTAAAATTTTGAGATACAGTTTCTTCTAACATATCAAAATATACCCTAAATCACTAGTGTATGGCTTTGTTCTACTCTCCTGCCTGATCACATTCTCTCCCTTTTTTTTTCCTTTCCTTCTTTTTAAATCTTTTTCTTTCTTTTTTCAAATAACTTCTTATCAATTCCTTTTATAAATCTTGTATAATTTTCATCTTTACAGTCATCTTCCATCCCTTCATTGTATCAACCCTTATTTTGTACATATATGTCTTTCTTCCTTTAAAATTTTAGGAGGCACTTTCTTCTAACAGACCAAAATATGCCCAAAATCTAGTGTGTGGCACTGATCTATGCACTAGCCTGATCATATTTGATCATGTTCTGTTTTTTTTTTTGTTTTCTTTTGTTCTGTTTTTGTTTGTTTTTATCTTTTTCTTTTTTTTTCTCTTTCTTTTTTCTTTCTTTCCCTGCTTTTACCCTGGTTTCAGGTCCTTTCTGATTTGTATAAAGTATATTTGCTGGGGACATTGTTAACCTGTTAGCATTTTGTTCTCTCATTCATCTAGTCTCCTCTGGACAAAATGACAAGACAAAAAAAAAATCACCTCAGCAAGAAGAACAAGAGGTAGTACCCTCTGCCAGGGACCTACTCAATACGGACATTAGTACGATGTCGGACCTAGAGTTCAGAATCATGACTTTAAAGATATTAGCTGGGCTTCAAAAGAGCATAGAAGTTGTTAGAGAAACCCTTTCTGGAGAAATAAAAGAACTAAAATCTAACCAAGTCAAAATCAAAAAGGCTATTAATGAGGTGCAATCGAAAATGGGGGCACTAACTGCTAGGATAAATGAGGCAGAAGAGAGAATCAGCGATATAGAAGACCAAATGATGGAAAATAAAGAAGCTGAGAAAAAGAGAGAGAAACAACTACAGGATCACAAGGGCAGAATTCGAGAGATAAGCGAAGGGATAAGATGAAACAACATTAGAATAATTGGGATCCCAGAAGAAGAAGAAAGAGAGAGAGGGGCAGAAAGGATATTGGAGCAAATTATAGTAGAGAACTTCCCTAACGTGGGGAAGGAAACAGGCATCAAAATCCAGGAGGCACAGAGAACCCCTCTCAAAATCAATAAAAAGAGGTCAACACCCCGAAATCTAATAGTAAAACTTACGAGTCTCAGGGACAAAGAGAAAATCCTGAAAGCAGCTCGGGAGAAGAGACATGTAACCTACAATGGTAGAAACAATAGATTGGCAACAGACCTATTCACAGAGACCTGGAAGACCAGAAAGGACTGGCATAATATCGTCAGAGCACTAAACGAGAAAAATATGCAGCCAAGAATACTATACCCAGCTAGGCTCTCATTGAAAATTGAAGGAGAGATAAAAAGCTTCCAGGACAAACAAAAACTAAAGGAATTTACACACATGAAACCACCCCTCCAAGAAATATTGAAAAGGGTCCTCTAAGCAAAGAGAGAGCCTAAAAGCAGCATAGATCAGAAAGGAACACAGGGGGCAGAGCAAGATGGCGGAGGAGTAGGAGACCTAGATTTTGTCTGGTCTCAGGAATTCAGCTGAATAGGGATCAAACCATTCTGAACACCTACGAACTCAACAGGAGATCGAACAGGAGAGTAGCAACAACTCTCTGAACAGAGAAGCCACCACTTACTGGAAGGTAGGGCGTGCGGAGAAGTGAATCCGAGGCGATATTCGGGAGGATAGACGGCGGGGGAGTGGCCTCCATCGGCCGCTTCTGGCAAGTGATAGAGCCGCGGAGCAC
>NW_027397082.1:28057054-28057346 GCF_003265705.2 Callorhinus ursinus
CGCGGGCTCTCAGCTCGGGATTGCCATAAACTGTGATCTGCGGCCCAGTCGGGGCACGGCTCCCCCAGCAGGGACCCAACAAGCAGCAGATCCGGGGAGACTCCCCTTCCTTCCCGGGGAGGAGCGGTGCGGGAACGCACTACAGGGATCTGCTGGGTTTGGAGACTCCGTGCGGGGTCGGGTGCCAGAGATAGCAACGCTCGGTCACAGGCCGGGTGAGCACGGAGTGCGGCCGGAGACCGGGGACACGGGAGTGACTGCTTTTCTCTGGGGACACACTGAGGAGCGGGGC